>NW_007030388.1:0-4903 GCF_000164805.1 Carlito syrichta | reverse complement strand
AAGTTTGGTCTATGTCTTTATCAAGGTTGTTTCTCCCGTTTCGGTGTTGTTACCCTGAATCGCCAGCAGGTGGTGCTATCTCATCTGCTCACCCCAGAGGGGTGGGGCCGGACAGGAACAAGATGGCTGCCTGCCTCCGAGCAGGCAACAGGATCCCCACGCCAGGCGGACAGGACAGTCTCGGATGCAGGAGCAGTGGCAGCGATCCCAGCAGATCTTCCCTGAAGCGGTTTGGTGTGGATCTCCTCCGGCCGGGTTGTGATGAGCTACCCGTGCCAGAGGCCACGGCGGCGGCGGCGGCGGCGGCGGCGGCAGCGGGAGCGCTGGTGGGGGGAGGGGCTGCGGCAGCAGCGGGAGAGTGCAATGCAGTAAAACTGTCCAGTCGTTGCGATGTTCCAGCGATAGCGATGGCCGAGCTCTGTCTGAAGAGCAGGCTGCAATGCTGGGGTCCCCAGCCTCCCGGGGCGAGAGTCAGAGACCCACTGCAGATCTCCCTTGCAGAGGGCTTCAGACACCGGGTTGCCTGGTCGCCATCTTGCCGCCGGCTCTTGAAACTTTTTTTTTAAAGAGATGGTTTTTTCCATTGACTTGCAGAGATGGAACTATGAAGCTTACCATTTTTTCTCTTTTTCCCTTGTCCCCATCACTTCTACATAATAACTTATTTCATAAATTGCCTTACTTTATCCCCACAACAATGCTGCTGGGTCAGAATTATAAAACAGAGTCTCAGGAAGGCAACTGTCTTGGTGATTTATTTTTAGTTGTAGCTGAAGGTTGAGGCCAGGTTTGTCAGACTCTATGGCTCTTCTCTCCATACTGGGCTGACCTCTCACCTATGGCTAAAGACACAGCATTGCAAACTTAAGTTTAACATTTGAAATGAAAGCAAAGTGAATTAAATGCTATTTATAGCAGTTTTTTTAGAATCGTATGTACAGCTTAGGTGGCTATTCTAATGTAAAAGGATAGTTAAAAAATTATAGAGAAAACTGATAGAGAAAAATGAAGGAAACAGAGATTGAGGCCATCACTATCATCATTTCTTGAGGGTGGACTAAGTTGGTTTGACTTGTTTAACTCAGAGAAGAGGACATTGACATATAGAAAAATGATTTGTAAAGATGAGGACTCTAATACATGGATTCCAATGCTCACAAATAAGAGGAAGAGATACATTCAGATTCAAATTGCATCTGAAGTATTTGAGTACGAGGAATATTTTCATTGTCAAGGTGCTTTCAAAAATGGCTCTAGGGTTTCCACCCCTAGAGTTATTTGTGGAAAGAACACATATGCACCTGTCTTAAACAGTTTACACAATTGCCTACTGAAGCCAGCACAAGACTTCTTCAATCAGTGTAACAAATATTTACTTAGGCCCTGCCATGTGCAAGGCCCTGTTGTGTGTGCTGGTGTAAACAAGCTGACCAGACCACACAGTTTGTCAAAGTGTATTCTAGTCGACCGCTTTTATGAACTCCTGCAGAAACCATGCATGTGATTTGTTTGCTCCTCTACTGTCTCTACCTCTTACCAAGTGCATCTATGTTCATAGCCTGCTTAGTTTTCACAGTCCTTTATCCCAAATTCTTGGGAGATGCATTTTAAAATTCAGAATTCTTAAAATACAGAAAAATAATTAGGTGTATATTCTGTGTATTATATAAAAGCCCTTGCAGAGTTAGGCAGCACTTTGTAATTGAATACAATAACATATCTTCCATGGAAATATATGCATAATAACACTAATAGCCTCGTGTAAGTTTAGTTGTGTTTTACGGTCAATTGAGTTCAAGTTAGGTCAAGTTTTGTCATCAACTGAATCATAAGCAAACTAACAAAAATCTTGCTTCTCAGAGCTTTTTGTGCATTAGAACTAATGCTATGACATATTTACTGTGTTTACAAGAAAATATTGAGACACACTTAGATTTCACAGAACATTAATGTAAATGGGATTTAATAGTTAACTAATAAAAAGGGGGAACCACAGTTCTTTACCATTCTCATGGTCTTTATAAGTTAACAGTCGTTGTGAGTCTACAAAAGGGTCAAATATTTTTTTCCGTAGAACCTATTTATTGCAGATTGCCTTGGGAGACTTGTGTTCTGTGGAACAGTCTTTAAGAAATGCTGTACTAGCGATAGGAGGATACCATAACTTACCCTCAGCCTTACTTATCTCTTGCATTTTAAAATTCACAATTGATTATGTGGCCTAAATGAAGCACAGATATAAGTCCATAGAAAATGCAGGTAAATATCTCAAAGTGACAGAGAAATTGGGGAAATTATGAAAAAGTCTATGGGGGAAGCCTCTCTAGAGCCCCTTATTTTATAGATATCCATGCGAAAGTTACCAAAAACAATACATGGTGTGATTTGAAGTTTCACGAGAATTACCCTGGGATCAAAATACTTCTTACTAGCCAGTATAATTTATTATTCAGCAACTTGTTTTGGGGGTTAAAAAGAATTGTCCCTCTTGTCTTCTGCCCTTCTGAAGAAGATGGACACTCATTCGCCTTGGAGAGCTGTGTAAGTTCACTAGTGCCGTAGTTAGCTTTATGAATGGCAAAACTATCCACAGAAAGGGTAAACAGCACAGGTAAAGGTGAAACTAGTAGGAGTGGGGGAGGGAGGAGAAATATGCGTGGAGCAAGTAGTGTGAATATGAAATAATTAGAAATATATTTTGTCAAGATTTAGTGTAGTTTGCCTAGAGAAATGTCACTCTTTGGCAAACTAAATTTGGAAATTTGACTCAAACAAGGAAAATTATGTGCTTTTAGTCTGAAAGTTATGGGTTAAAAGTTATAAACTAAGGAAAAGTAACCTACTGTTTAAATGCATGTAAAATAAAGATTGTACAATAAGTTCTAATTGGCTACATAATATTTATTAAGTATTATTAGATACTGGTTTTTAGAAGGTGAAAAATTTCACTTATGTATGAAGAATTAAAATTATATAGACAAACCTATTATTCACTTGCAGTTTTGTATATATATAATCTGGAGCACCGTTTTCTCAGAAATGAAGCACAAATATTGTTTCTCTGAAGAAAAGACATATGCACATTTAAAACCAAAATCATCTTTTAAAAATTAATGTTTTATCTGTTGTATAATAGGTAAACTACTGTGAAGTATAGTTGCCTGTTTAACTTTATATCTGCTTTGATTTTTGTCAGTTTAGTTAATTCAAATAAAATTGGTGAAGTCAACCACTTGCAAGAAAAGGAATTGGAGAACCTGATTTAACCTAGAGTGTCTCTTTTATTCTTCTGTAATTCATCTGAAATGCCCTATCAGCTTGAACTGACCAACTTCAGTCAATTTTACCCTTTTATTTTTTTCTCTAATGTAAACTGAAATTCCCTGCTGTTCGTGGTATTTTACTGTTTAGCATCATTTAATGAGCAGGTATCATTAAACTTAAAAGGTCCTTTTTTGCATATCTCTGATTAGTTAGTGAAAGAACCAAAGAATTTCTCTTAATATATTTTGATGTAGGCCTGTTTTACATTGAAGTGCTTTTTGATGAAGTAGAAAATAATTTTGGTTAAAGTAGGATGGATTCTGTCAAGTAAATATGTAGCCCACTATTAAGTTGTAGAATATAAACTGTTTACCAGTGTCACTACATGATATTTCCTCTTATACATTTTTGTGTATAGGTTTCTAAATATTTTCCTATACTTTGATTTTTTTCTGCAAAAAAAAATAGATAATTAAACAAACATTTAACATCAGGACCATGTAATCCTTATTACAAAAGCAACAGTTTAGTGAGTGAACATATAACATCAGAAATGAAAATTAATATAGTCAATTTCACACTATACTTAATTGCAGCTTCTTTTAAATTACAACAAGGAGTAAACTATTAACTAGTAACAGAAACAGTCACATCTATTAATTACACATTTCCCATTTGATGTTCATGTATACCTTACCTGATATTGCTAGTATTTTCATATTGTGTTATCTGAAAGAAAAGATTATGTGTGAGATAAATAGCATTGTACCAAAATAATGAGGCTAGAATGCAAGCAAAGGTCAGATAATCTGTAATAAGTTACAGATGGCATTGTGTGACATTAACATTGGAAACAGGTAAAAGATGTCATAGTGCTGCCTACTGGTAAAAAGTAGTAGTGTTGAAAGGGTACATGAAAATAAGTCAAGTAAACCAGTGCTAAGTGATATACATGGTTATCACACGTTGCTATTCTTGCTACATAGGACGCAAAGTATTTTTTTAAATTAGTATTTAGTAGCAAATTGGCCTTGACTTTTTTTTTTTTCATTAATCAGTATTTTTTATTATGGTTTTGTGGGGTACAGTTAAGGGTTAGGTGTACAATGACGTTTCATTCAGGCACCCTGTAGATAAGAAGTGTTTTCCCATCCCCCGACAGATATTTGCTACTGTTAATCCAATCCCCCTTCCCCCCATAGTTTCCCAGTACAATCCGTCAATTTCTCATAGTATTGCATTGGATGTTGAAGGTCCATTATATGAGTGAGAACATGTGATATTCGGATTTTTGTTTTTGTGAGAGGTCACTCAGTATTATAGACTCTAGTTCCATCCAGGTTGCAGCGAAATTCATGATTTTGTTCTTTTTTATGACTGTGTAGTATTCCATCGTGTATATGTACCACATTTTTTTTAATCCAGTCCTCTTTTGATGGGCAGCATGGTTGTTTCCAGGTTCTTGCTATTGTGAACAATGCTGCGATAAACATACGTGTGCAGGTATCCTTTTTATAGAGTGATTTGTGTTCTTCAGGGTATATTCCCAGTAGGGGGATTGCAGGGTCATATGGAAGGTCAATTTTTAGAGCTTTTAGGAATCGCCACACTGCTTTCCACAGAGGTTGCACTAGTTTAC
>NW_007030387.1:0-1225 GCF_000164805.1 Carlito syrichta | reverse complement strand
TTTTTTTTTTTTTTTTTTTTTTTGGTTTTAGTTTTAGTTTTGTTAAACCAGATTCTCAAACAAAATCCTTAGAACAAATAAAAACAAAGAAGTCTTTTCACTTTAAGGGCCACCTTTATGATTAGAAAAATAACACTAATAGAAACTTAGACACATTTTTGTTAATAGCAGACTCTCTTCTTTTCTTCTTGAAAAGTATGAGGCTTCCCCTCTGGCTGGGTTACAAAGTTTTTAGACAGTCTGAGTTTGGCTGAGTTTGAGCTCAGCATGTGCTTCCATAAACCAGTGCATAGGAGTGAATTTAAAGGAGCAGCAATACACCTTTGGGGGGTATTGCTTGTGGTATCAGTCAGCAGATCGCTGGCATGTAACTTGGAGAAAGAATTCATTCTCCCATCAACTTGTGTCTAGAAGACATGCTGGCTAAATGCCTGTGCTACCGACTTTTAGAAATTAGGATGGCCTCTTCGAATTTTATGTTTTGCTAAGGGGAAAACAATGTTTCCCATGATGATGACTGGGTCGTGGAGTTTAATTTCTTTCATTCCAAATGAACCCATCCCTAATCTTTGTTTTAGTGGAATGTTATGAATCTAGAACTGCAAAATGTATTTCTTACTTTGAGAAGCAGATTCTTTCTTATGTGTGTTAATTCAGTAGTTGTTTCTTGAGTATATACTGTATGCCAGACACTGTACAAGTTACCAAAGCACACAGTGACTCAGACCTTCTTCCTGAGGTACCACATAAGGAAAGACAGACCCAAAAGTTGAAGCTTTCTCTGTGATGTGTTAAATGTAGATGCAGGGCAGAAGGATTATGGGAGCTCAGACAAGGATTAAGGAGGGCTTCCTGGAGGTGGTCCCTGAGTATAGTCTTAAAGGAAATAAGAGTGGGAAGGCCAAGGGAATGCCAAGAGCAACCACATGTTCATACCAAACAGCATGTCTGTGTCTGAATACGAAGCATCTTCATGTGGCGGAGTGTGGAGTGGAAGGAGGGGGCGGGCCTTCTGCATCTCACACGCCTGCGACTGAGCTTGGACCTGTGTTGGTCGCTCGAAATCCCTCCCATGAAGCCAAAACAGGGAACCCAGTTCCAGGCCAAGTGAGTGTGAGTGGGTTGTGCTCCCTGTTCCAGAGTCTGGCCTACAGATGACTTCACTAGAGAAGTGGCACAGCTAGAGGCCATGGGGCGCCCCTGAGGGATCAGGAGCGAAAGAGAG
>NW_007030386.1:0-1253 GCF_000164805.1 Carlito syrichta | reverse complement strand
GGTCCAGCTGGGGTCGGAATGTCCCCACTGCTCCTCCAAGCCTGGAGCTGCAGAGAAGGTCTGCCGCCAATCTAAGCAGTCGCTGATCAAAGGAAGGGAAGGGCAGTGCTAGGACATTTCACCCAGGGTCTTGCTTCGTTTCGTCCCCACCGTAACATATCCATGAGGGGCGCAATATGCCCATTTAAGAGATGAGCACAACTGTCCACAGAGATGCTGGACCACCTTTGTGATAGTCAAAGTCATGCAGCTAAAGAGTGAGGGAGCCAGGTTCGGAGTCCAGGTGCATGCGGAAATAGGTGGTATCCTCTTGGCCCCTTGTGGGGTTTCCCGGGTCTTCTTCCTGTTCCTCCACCTCTCTGTCTGCCAGCTAACAAGACCAAGGTTGTGGTCTCAATTAAGTATGGGAACCATGGAGTTTGAGTCAGCCCTGGACATAGCATTTGAGATTTGCCTTTCTGCAGATCCCAGTCCTTTCTTTCCCTCGCCCCACTCTTATCACGGGGCACTGCACTGACCAGGCTGCTCCTTGGACTTTCTGGCAAGTTCATCTGATGAGAGGCACTGATGGAGACTAGCAGGCAGGAGGAGGAAAACGGCTAGGGTATTTCTCCCCTCTTCCTGCTTTGGGCAGCATCTCTGGCAGTGGTGTGGTTCCTCTGCAGCTCTGGCGTCCGCTAAACTGAGCCCCTTTCCTCAGTCCCAGCTCCTACAAGGAAGCCTCCCCATAGGTCCAGATCCCACAGCTGTCCTGGTTTCTGGGCTTTGGTGTCATGACCTTCTCCCTTTGGAATGGAAGGAGTTGTCACAGGCTTGCTTCATTCACTCTTTGGTAACCAGGTCCCTGTACCAAATTCCTTCTGTTTACAAGACCTAGGGCAGTTTCTGTTTGGGAGAAGAGATCCTAGTGACACAGTTCTAGGCCATTCCCCTGCTGAGGAAATCAGGACCCAGCCATGACCACTGAGGAGGCAGGGCCAGGAGTGAAAGTTGTGTCAGATCCACCATGTCACTGTGAGGTGGCCACCAGCCTGCTCTGGGATATGACATCCTTTCATGGAGGGACATACCCTTGATGCTGTCTTCGTGGGCTCTGGTCAGGGTAAAGTGAGGCAAAGAGCTAGGTGGTGCTCAGGCTGGCACAAAGCACCCTCAGCTGCCCAAG
Organism: Carlito syrichta; assembly: GCF_000164805.1. Classification (NCBI taxonomy): domain Eukaryota; kingdom Metazoa; phylum Chordata; class Mammalia; order Primates; family Tarsiidae; genus Carlito; species Carlito syrichta. Next base: position 88 of record NW_007030386.1, on the reverse strand, counting down.
CCCACACACTATCATCCTCATTGTTCTCCGCCCCGGCTGCCTGGCACAAAGGTGGACCACTGCAGGACGCAGCGGTGACCACCACAGG
>NW_007030385.1:0-1332 GCF_000164805.1 Carlito syrichta | reverse complement strand
TGTACACCAGACCTACTAAATCAGAATCTCTAGGGGTGCAGCCCAACAATCTGGTTTAACCAGCCCTGCAGGTGATTCTAATTCAATGTCAAGTTTGAAGACCTCTGAATTAATTGAATATTTGACAAGTGATTCATTCATTTGCTCATTTAGTATCGTTTACTAGATGGTTGTTAAGGGCGAGTGATGTGCAGAAACTGCTTGGCACTGAGAATATAAAGCAACAAGGCAGTAATCTGCACCCTCAAGAAGTGTGCAGTTAAGAGGATGAAATACCCAAACAAACAAATAAGTACAAAATAATCTGATGAGAAAGAACCCCCTTTCTTTTGGGTGTCAGTTGAGAAGAGGTTGGGAGAGATTTCACAGAGGAGATGATGCAAGAACTGAGCAGACATGGTAGAGGCAAAGTCATGACATGGTTGTGTTTGTTCATATAATATGCACATAATTTCACATGGCCTAGGTGTGGAACAGGGATTGTGCAGTGGAAGTCCCAGGCTGGGAAGCTGAGTGGCAAAGGGTCTGCCTTGTATGCCTTGCTTGGTTTTAGATTCTATCCTTTGGGGCTCTTGAAGAGTTTTAAGCGAGGCCGGGGTGTGGTCAGCTTTGCATTTTGGAAAGATCTTTCTGTTTTGTGGCAAATGAATTGGAGGGGGATTCCAGGAGGTGTGGCAAGGCCAGATGTGGAACTGATTGGTTCCCAGATGGTTGTGGGAGAGGAGGAGGCATCTGGGCTGACTACCCCCAGTTCCTAAAAGGATCAGAGTGGCATTTCATCTGTGGGGGATTTGATTGAAGAAGTCTGTTTGGGTGAATGAGAGAGAGGTGACTGGGGTGACCCCTAAGTGCTGTTCTGGACTCGTGCTGGAGGCTTCACTGTGCTTCTTGCTCCTGTAGATTGGAGAGCGAGGCACTAACCTGAGCGGTGGGCAGCGCCAGAGGATCAGTCTTGCCCGGGCTTTGTATAGCGACAGGAGCATCTACATCTTGGATGACCCTCTCAGTGCCTTAGATGCCCATGTGGGTAACCACATCTTCAACAGTGCTATCCGGAAGCACCTCGAGTCCAAGACGGTTCTGTTTGTTACCCACCAGTTACAGGTATGGGACTTTCTTCCCTCTGCTGCCTACCTTGGCTGGGGCCATCAAAAACAGGGAGGTGGATTTGGTCCAGGTATGTTTGTGGGGCAAGTACTTTCATTTCCTTCACAATTGGCTCCCTGGCCCATTGGAGCAATAATGTTCATTGTACTCGTGTAACAGATGGCTGTCTAAATCAGAGATCCTTGGAGTGCATCAGCTTCTGCATATAGATCAGCAAGTAAACGA
>NW_007030384.1:0-1482 GCF_000164805.1 Carlito syrichta | reverse complement strand
CTGACAAAGGAATAAACTTGTCTTTGTAGATGTCTTTGCAATTATGCCGACTCCCATTAGTTTACAGTTTAGGTACCTGCCTATTGCAAAGGCTGCCCAAGCATCCCAAAGGCATCTTAACTGGGACAAACTGACTGGTGAGAATTCAACGATCATCAGGGTAGGCGACCTCTAGGAATCTTTTTTCCCTCCGACAAAAGCTTGAAATTTAGCAGAGAATAGCATATCCCTGGCCACCATTTTACATTGCAAGTGTTCACGACATCTTTGAACAGAAAAATGCCCCAAATTGGTAGAAGGAGCTGGCCCATGCTGAAAGCAGCCGCAAAGAATGCTTTTGAAGCTCTGTCTTTCCGGTGCCTTATGATTCAGGGTTTCATGAAAACAAAAGCTTGCAGAAAGTTCTCCCAAGCCTCCCTAGAGCTGTTCTTATTACTCGTTATGCTAACAATAATTTCAACTTGGGAAGCAATCTTCTATTTCTCACTTCCAAGGTTCAGCAGGCTGAGGCAGGAATTGCCTCAGCTGTGAGTGCTTCTGAGCTCCAGGCGGAGAAGAGGGATTTCTGACCTCCCAGTGCAATGTTCTGAAGTGTGGATTTAATCTAAGAAAAAGAGTCTTCGTGACTTGACTGCTTTAGGCGAGGTGGTTGTAAGGTTCAGACGTTTCCCCCTGATAACAAGATCTGAGCATCAGAGTTGCTCACTTATAAATTTACTGCTCAAATTTAGCTAATATATCTAATGCCCTGTAAAGGAATGGCATTTTATACCTCAAGGTCACCAGAACTGCATAATTAGAGTTTCCATTTTATGCATAAGCTAAGAACTGCCCGGCTGGATCAGGCACAGTCAGTAACTAGCTATGGGGCTTAGGTGGAAACTGCCCTCTCTGGACCTGTTGGTTTCAACATTTTGAAGTTAGAAGTTTCAACCAGGTAATTGATAACTGCCTAAAGGTGATTGTCAATTTGTTCTGGTATGTCAGGTGGGGAAAACTGGGGCTTGGGAAAGAAAACGGAGAAGATATTTATACATTCAGAGGAAAGCTTTATGCCTATCTGGCCGTAACAATCCAAGGTCAATCCCTTACAAAGTTATCTAGTATGGCAGGCAATTCCTTGCACGCAATGAGTGATGGTTAACAAGATGGAAGGACAATTTTGGGCATAGAAATGGCCTCTGACAGTGGCACAGGTGTATACTTGCATCTTATTCAGCAAGGCATCCTTCACAATAGTACTCTTACAGCTTTTTGTTTTGGTTTTCAAGGCTCCTTTGATCTGTCCTTGTATCTGGGAAGATTTGGTCATTACTTGCCTTTTTATTCTGAGTAAGTTTGTACCGTCAGGAAAGAGGAGTTTTGTGGTTCTTCTGCTTGAGCACATTGACATTTCATGTGAGCTGACTGCCCATTCTCATGAGAGGTCAACACAGATGGCAGCTGTTAAGGTCTCAAATATAAACCAGCCTTCCTTAAAAG
>NW_007030383.1:0-1288 GCF_000164805.1 Carlito syrichta | reverse complement strand
TAACGGATATTTATCAGGACCTTGACCAGAGCCCTGTTTCAGAGCATGATGGTTAAGACGAAGATGCACCAGACGCAGTCTAGGCGTTGGGGAGGTGGGCCGCCAGAAACAGCCACCACTTGGGCTGGCTGTGGCAAATACATCCTAGAAATGGGCTGGAGAGGAAGAGGAGGCAACGATTCAGAGTCATTCTGACTTCCAGGATGAGGAGAAAGGAAGGAGGGCAGAGGGAGCAGGGGGAGGGAGAGGAGGATCAAAACTGGGAGAAGGGGAAGAAGGGGTAGGAAGGATAGGGAAGAGGAGAGAGAAGAGGAGAAGGAGGAGGCAGAAGAGGAGGAAGTACTGGATTGGGTCTCGGTGGCAGAAGGGGGACCATGTCCAGGAGGTCTAAGTCCAGAGGTTCAGGTCCAGGTTCATGTCCAAGGGGTCCGGTTCCAGGGGATCCAGGTTCAGGGGTCAGGTTCGGATCTAGGGGTCAGTTTAGATCCAGGGGTGCCAGGCTGGGGGCCTGTACACTGGCCCCCAGAGAGTGACACGGTGAGGCTTGCCTAACTTGTGCTCATTGGGATGGTGGGTGGAGCTCAGGAGACCCACCCAAGGGTACTGAGAGCACCTCTTCAGGGAACAACAAAGCCAGGCCCCGGGGTAGGGACAGGAGCTGGGTGTGGAGAGGGAGAGTAGCCAGGTGGACTTCTAGAGCCCATGACAGGGGTGGCTTTAGGGAGAAAGGTACACAGGCTGCCTTGGTCATCATCTGCCTCCATATAGTTCTAAGGCTTGCACTCCTCAGTCACTGATGCCAGGCCTACCATGGACCCAAGGCTGTCTTCCGGCCAGCAAGCAGGTGCAGCTGAGCCAGGCGGCCGAGGGATACCTGCTCAGGGCACGCTCTGGTCAGATGCTGACTCGGAGCGTGGCCGTGGGACAGTTGCTTTCTTCTGGGCCCTAGGCGCCCCATCTTTAAATGGATGGAGGGCAAAGGAATCATGATGTGTATTTTGGGGTGCTTCCCAGGATAGATGCCAACCTGTATTCCAAAATGTGGTGCAGAACCCGGTCTTGGCAGGTACTCAGAAATACCCCCTGGGGAGAAGGAAAGGGGTAGGAGCCAAGAGGGGACACTCGAACCAGGAGCACCCAGAGCAAGAAGGTGAGCCTGGGTGGAAGCCCCACTTGGCAAACCAAAGTGGGAATTGGGGTGAGGGTGTCTGCCTGGGCCAAGTGTGCCATGCCACCCAGATGCAGTTCTGTGGGTAAGCAGCCTGGCTTTTAGTATTGACTCTCTCAC
>NW_007030382.1:0-1320 GCF_000164805.1 Carlito syrichta | reverse complement strand
GCCAGATCCATGCAGAGGCCTCCAGTGCCTGTTCTTCCAGCGTTAAGGTCCTTGAAGAAATGCCATTTCCTCTTTCTTCAGGAGCTGCCAGCAGCAGAGCAACTGCCCCCCAGCACCCTCTGACCCTTGGAGAGCACAAGTACACAGGCCTCTTGGATTCATCACTTCCCACATTGCAGTCACCTTAGCCTGAGGCATCCAGAGTCACCTTCCTTTTACTCTCTTGGCCCATCATCTTTGAACAAATTTTGTTCACTCATTTGTCTTCCTTCAAGGTGTATTCTCGCCCTGGAGGCTCTATCATCACTCATGTAAATAGACGACCCCTCTCCCAGACATTCCAGACATGTCTGAATACATGAGTAAACACTGATTAGACTGGGACTGGAATTTCTTCCATTATATATATTATCATTATTGCTATTATCTCATCATTATCATCATCCTCATTATGTCGAGGATGATGATGATATGACTAACTAGAGTCTATTAGGGTTACTGGCCATATATCAGACCACATTGGAGAAAATTAGATCTACTCCCTCCATCTCATTTTTCCATTACAAAAATATTTCTAAAAGAATTCCAATATTTAATAAGCCTAGCACAGCATTTTTCTTCTTTAAAGTAAATATCATTGATGTTATGTGCTTGAGGAAAAATATATGTAATAAGCCTAGCACTAAATTTTTCTTCTTGCATATGTATGTAATTGATGTTGTATGTTAGAATAGTTAAGGGAGAAAAAATAAGCTTCAAAATAGCCTGTCTGTAGGATATTTGGCTTAGGAGTTAAAAGGTCTGTGTTTTAACAACACTTCACCCTTTAACTTGCTGTGTGCCTTTGGAAAAGGCTCAGAACCACTTCAGACTTCAGGCAGCTTATTAATAACATGAGGTTGTTTTAGGAAACTTTTTGTGGATATTCAATTCCAACACCAAAGTGAGGGCTTAACAAATAAAAATAATTTTCATTTCTGATCTCTCATTATTCATCAAAAATTATTCAAATAAAATTTATTTTATTTTAAAGATGTAGGGTATACAAATGCAAATAAAATTTTTAATGTCAGTTTTGGAAAGGTGTTGTCAGTTATGAGTATATGACTGGTAGGCGAATGCATATGCCACTTCATATTACAATTGATATTAGTTAGATGGTTAAAGGAAAAGCTTAAAACCTCTAGTCACCAGGATGTTACTGATGAAGGAAACCATAGGTCATGGCAGTGAGCAAAATTTCTCCTCAATATCTGGATATCTATCTATCCATCTATGTTTGTTTTGTTTTCAACACAACCACAACCATCTTGAGCCCAT
>NW_007030381.1:0-1344 GCF_000164805.1 Carlito syrichta | reverse complement strand
ACATGCAAATATTTTCAGTTTACATAATAGGGAATTTATTCAAATACAGTAACAAGTACATATCAGGCAACTACATCTGGGAACAAACAGCTAGCTCTTTGGATGTGGGATGAACAAACAAACCACCTGGTAAAGTGGAGGGAGCTTCTGCACACTAGAAGGTGGCCTAGAATTCTGCTCAGTGGGCATGGGCATCTGCCCTTAGGTTTCGTGGGAGACAGCGTAAAGCATCAGTGAGTCTGTAGCTCGGGTGGGGATTGTTTAAGACAGGTTCTGTCTGTCCTAGCTAGCTCAGAGTTGTCCAAATCAAATAGGACGTGTTAAAGCACTATCAAAAGTATGAAGTGCTCTGCAGTTGAAGGAAAACTGACTTACTGAAGCTAACAAGACAGGCAGTGATACAATCAGGTTTGGACCTAGGACTCATCATTCCCAGTCCAGTGCTCTTTTCAAGAGGCAGAGCCTTGCCCTTGCCGTCAGTAGTATCACTGAATGAACATCAGAAATGTGTGGTTCAAGCCTAGAAGATGGTGTGCTTAGGTTGTCGGAACATGACTGTGTATGTGTCTGGTTTGTGTTTCTGCCCTGTACAGCAGGAGAGCATGCCTTTCGCTGTGGTAGGAAGTGACAAGGAGTACCAAGTGAATGGGAAAAGGGTCCTTGGCAGAAAAACTCCGTGGGGGATCATTGAAGGTAATTCAGTGCATCTTCTAGAAGAACCAGTCACTGATCAATTATCTGGCAACCATTTATTGAGCATCAGTAGATCAAAGGACTGTCCTAGATATATGATATAAAATGAATGCCAGCCAGATTCTACTCATAAGGAGCTTACAGTCTAATTGAGAAGATGATACAGGCAGGAAGCACGAAGAGATCGATTTAGCACCTGACCAGGTAGCATCAACTCAGCGTGTCAAAGTAGTTCAGAACATGGAGAGATGAGTAAGAACCAGAAAAAACAGAGAAAGGTTTTCATGTGAAGGGGGAATCTGACAAACTGCTGAAAGGTTGTCCAGATGTTGCCATTTTCATTTTATTATGAATGGATGTCACCTTGGGGTGATGGGTCCTGATGATTCTGAAAGTTTTCAAAGAATCACTTTAATGATCTCATTCAATATGATGTTCCTATGAGGGGAGCAGGGCAAATGTATATAAGACACTGAGTCATGGGAATCTCAAGTCAAGTGCCTTGCCCAAGGTCACATGACAGTGATGAAACTTGGGTTTCAGGCTCATATTTTGATCCCCAAACCAAAGTTCATCCCTTTGTCTCTCATTTTCCTGTGACCCTTTGTTAGGGATTTTTAAATAGCACTTTCTCATCATCTGCCTTGAATT
>NW_007030380.1:0-1384 GCF_000164805.1 Carlito syrichta | reverse complement strand
GGCTTCTGATCCAACCGTGTGCTCCCTTAGGGTTCCCCCGGTTCCCTTTCCCGGGAATTACCCTGAGGAGGGGGAGGCAGACGGCTGCCTGCAGTTGCAGCCATCCACCTCCCGACTAGGAAACTCATAGCTTGCTTATTCCTTCTAGGCCACATTGGAAGGTTTCTAAAAAGCGGGTGAAAGTACAGAGGAGTAGTGGGGGGAGAATAAGAAAAAGCCCTACTCTTTCACCATTCGCTAGGTAGAGACTGAACTCCCTCTTGCAAGTATTAAAGGGAGTTGAGTCCGAGACCAGAGAGGGTACGTGCCCAGTTGAACAGGCCACGGCAGAGTGAGGACTGGGTCACTCCACAGGTTGGAGAGCCCTCCTGCCAAGATGTATACCCCAAGGCCACCCAGACTTGGGCCCCTACCCTGGTGGGCAGCGCCTAGATGGAGGGGAAGGAAGTGGTAGGAAGGTTGGATTGCAAAGTGGTTCAGGAGGAGGAGTCTACAGTTAGGATGTCCTAGGTAGGGTGGGGCTGGACACTCTGATCCCTAGTCCCACTAGGTCCTGGGAAATCTGGGAGGGAATTCCTGCTTACATTGGAGGTTGACCTGAATGACATCTAGGGCCTCTGCCTCCAAGACTCCAAATTTCCAAAGAACAAAGCAAACAGAAGCATGGCCCACACCTGGGTTTGAACCCCTAGCTCTGCCAGGGTTTCTGTTCCGCAGGCTTCCCTTTCCTTGTCTGCACAAAGGAACTGTGGTGAGGACTCAGTGAAGAGATAGCACCAAACTATCTGACACTTGGGAGGTGTCACATTAGAAAAATGGTGGGAATAGGAGCCTTTTGTTTCCATGTTAATGTCCATGTTATACGTGTTGCCCTCATGATCACGGAAAAATTTCATTACATGCTCTAAAAATTCCTCTATTCCTGGCACTGTGCTAGGCCCTGCATCAAGGTAGAAGAAGGTGACTAGGAGGCTCCATGTATCATCAGCGTGGAGACAGCAGCAGAAGGGAAACCAGTGCCTTAGAAAGGAGCCACTGCCCCATCATCACCATCCATTTCATCTCTTTCTTGGGGATCTCAAGATAAAACAAGAGATAGGCACTGGGATTGGATTTCTTCCAGGAAAAAAGTAAAAGTGATCTCTTGTAGCCTGCTCACACACCTCTCCCTCACAGCTACTGGGATACTCCAAATACCTTCCTATGAGCCGCAGCCAAAGGATGAAGGAGGTAAAATCCCAATGACCAGAAAGAAGAGAGAATTCAACTTGTCACCAACCACTTGAAGCTTCCTCCCCACCTGGGCGCTGCCCATCAGGGTAGGGCTAAATAAGGGATGGAAAGCCTTCTGGGGGCAGTTGTGGCAGGAGGCCTCCATGGTGGC
>NW_007030379.1:0-2120 GCF_000164805.1 Carlito syrichta | reverse complement strand
TTCTTGCTATGTGAACAATGCTGCGATAAACATACGTGTGCAGGTATCTTTTTTATAGAGTGATTTGTGTTCTTCAGGGTATATTCCCAGTAGGGGGATTGCAGGGTCATATGGAAGGTCAATTTTTAGAGCTTTTAGGAATCGCCACACTGCTTTCCACAGAGGTTGCACTAGTTTACACTCCCACCAACAGTGTAGAAGTGTTCCCTTTTCACCACACCCTCTCCAGCAGCTGTTATTTTTTGAGTTGTTGATAATTGCCATTCTGACTGGAGTTAGGTGGTATCTCAGTGTGGTTTTGATTTGCATCTCCCTGATGATTAGTGAGGTTGAGCATTTCTTCATGTGTTTGTTGGCTGCTCGAATGTCTTCTTTTGTGAAGTGTCTGTTCATGTCTTTTGCCCATTTTATAATGGGGTTGTTTGTTTTCTTCTTTTCAGTACGCTTCAGTTCCTTGTAGATCCAGGATGTTAAGCCTTTGTCAGACCTAGAGTTGGCAAAGACTTTTTCCCAGTCTGTAGGCTGTCTCCCTGCTCTCTTGATGGTTTCTTTGGCTTTGCAGAAGCTTGTCAGTTTAATAAGGTCCCATTTGTCTATCTTCTCTCTTAGGTCCTGTGGGTTTCGGGTTTTGTACAGAAATTGGATGCCAGTTCCGATTTCCATGAGAGTATTTCCTTCCTTTTCTAAGGTTCTTATGGTTTGAGGTTTTACATTTAGGTCTCTGATCCATTTGGAGTTAACCTTTGTGCATGGGGATAGATAGGGATCCTGTTTCAATCTTCTGCATGTGGATATTTTTTTATACTAACTCAGACAGAATATGACACAGACCTTCCAGAATTTCAGAATGTAATTTTGGTTCATATGTGTATCAATCAAGGGAAGCTGGTAAAGGGAAGTTCAGAAACCGATGTTTTTCTTGCTCTTTATGGATTATTAAATTATATATGTTAAAAGATAGGTCATTATCAGTTGAGATTCAGGATATCACTTTTCTGCCAATTTAGAGAATAGTAATTGTGATTGTAACTGGCATGTTGTCTCAAAATGATAAGAGATTCTTCCTCAGAAAGAACAATCTCTTCTTGTCATAGAGCTAATAGTGTCCTGAAGAAACATCATGAAGCGCAAATAAGAGAGATGTTTTAGGGCAGGGAGCAGAAGGGAAAGGGAGGACTGGTGTTCTTTACGTCATTGTGATCCTGATTTAAAGTAGCTTGGTGAGACACATGGAAACTAGCCCCCTCCCACAGCAGAATTAGGAGCAGAGTTTGGGAAATCTTAGAAGAGAGAAATGGGACTCCTCTCAGACTGATGGTCACATAAGTTTGGAAACTAACACCTCATGGCAGCAAGATTAGGAAATATTCCCAAGGTCAATTGATTCTATCATCAGACAAGCTATTTTTAAAAGTGTTTTTAAAAACCTTCATCTAGTCTTACTGGGGTGCGGTGCTTATTTCCTCCTTCCTCTATCTTGGCAGAACATCCCCATAATAGGTTTCCCGCAAGGAAATGCCAAATCCGAACATCAGACAGTTATACTCAGAGCAAGTAAAAATTATTCCACATTTTCCTATTGCAGACCGACCAGTCATTAGATTTGTAAGAATGTACTCAATTGCTTGATACTTTTCTAGGCATTTGGACCTGTATTTTAAAGATCTCAGCTTTAGTACACATCCAACCAAAGGAGAGAGTAAGGCTTGATGGTAAATGAAACAACTGATTAGACATACTTCAAAAGTCACTAGGCTTTAACGGAAGTAGGAATATTTCAAGACAGAGCTCTCTTCCGCACCTTCAAATCCATCCCAGTATGGGTTGGGGGCAGGCAGGAGAGACAGAAGGTGGCAAGACTTCTCTGACCTGGAGTAGACAGGGTCCATTTCAGGGCTAAAGACAATGGTTGAGAAGATGCCCTGAGAGGAATGTGATCTCTCAGGTCACTGGAATTTATAGTCTGACACTTGCACTCATACTAAGAAACAAATAAGCAGCACGTGTCCTCAACCACAGGTGTGAACCATAAGCAGCCTGGACTTGTTGTCCATCCACCAGATCTTCAAACCTCTGTGAACGGTTATCTACCATTGAACTCTAGTCCCAGGAGGTAGCTT
>NW_007030378.1:0-1389 GCF_000164805.1 Carlito syrichta | reverse complement strand
GTGGGAATCCAAGCACTCTGCAGTGAGGGAACGGCAGGGGCAGCTGGCCCTATGTGGGGGTGGAAGACATTCCATGCAGGGCTCTGGCAGGTAGGACTTTCATTTGCACATGGGCAACCCGGTTGGCATGTTCATCTTCAGGTCACTTTTAAATTGCTCTTCAGAATCACAGCAAAAAAAGTTTACTTGATGTACCCTTAACTTCCAAACTTCATTGATAAACCTATTTTGTGTCCCTCAACCCACCCTGCTCTTCACTCATGCTGCCAGTATCTCAAAGAATTGCAACCGTGGCTGGACTTTCAGAACACCATGTAGAGCACATTTTCAGCCTGACAAATACAGGCCTTCGTAGGGAGGAAAGGGAACTGGGTGTTGTAAGACAGGATGGTACCAGCAGATCCAGGGTTTTGATTGTTCTATGTATATCATTGTCTAGAAATCTGTCTTTGTGTCCCAAGTCCTGTCACTGCTAGAATCTCTGCAGGCTGCCATAAGCTAGCCTTACCCTCAGCTGGTACACCTCCATCCATGATAGGACAGTGACAGCATGCAGTCAACAGGACCAAAGTCAGTTGCCTTCACTTGTTCTCAGATAATGATATTGTTCAATGTTTAACTTTTTTCCTATCTTATAAATGAATTTAACATAGCATGTGAACAAGCAATATCTTTTCATGGTTTCAAAGTCAAGTCCTACATAATGGAGGAACACGCAGAGACAAGTCTTCTTCCTACCTCTCTCACTTGGCCACCTGATCTATTTTTCAAGAGAAACTCCCTGCTGTATGTTTTTTAAAATAAATATATCCAGTGATATAATACGCAACTAAAATAATATGTAAGCTATTTTTGCATTTTCAGCTTACGTTTTGTTTTATTTGTTTTCCCTTGGGTAAAAATTAAAACATGTTCCAGTAGCTCTGCTGATGCAGTCATGATGTCCTGGAAGCTCCTCTATATCTGTAGGCTAGAGTCCGAGAATGAGATAGTGTACCATTTCTTAAAATTAAACTTACCCAAAAGAACAGAGTGGCTACATTTACCAAATATAAATAAAGGACACCAAGTTAAATTTGCATTTTGGATACATGGTGAATTTTAGACAAACAATATCCTCCATGTAATCTTTGGAGTATGCTTTGACTAAAAATCTATTGTTTTTCTGTACTATTTACATTTCTCTGGGATCTTGTATTTTATCTGGGAACTCTGCCCCAAAAATGTGTTACATATTAACCTTAAATTATATTCAGTCTTTAACTTTATATAAGAGGGGTGGTGATGCAAAATGTTGTATTCAGACATTGAAGAAAACCAGACATCTTTCCCTCCATCCTACTCAGTCAACCAACTCTTTCCCAAGATTCTAACTCATTGATTTGACTT
>NW_007030377.1:0-1913 GCF_000164805.1 Carlito syrichta | reverse complement strand
CTCCGGCCTCCCAAAGTGCTGGGATTACAGGTTTGAGCCACCACGTCCATCCCCCCTCCTTATTTCAAAACCCCTCCACAAACAACAGCTGATCCACTGTTTGTTTCTAGAGATTGGGTTACAGTTTCTAGAATTGTATACAAATGGAATCATACAATATGACTCTTTTTTGTCTGTCTGCTTTCCCACAGCATAATTATTTTGAAGTCTGTAATAGGTTAAATAATGGCCTCCCAACTATGTCTACATCGTAATCCCTGGAACCTGTGAATGTTACCTTACACCGTGATTAAATTAAGGATCATTAGATGGAAAGGTTATCTTGGATTATCCAAGCAAGCCAGGGAGGTAATCACAAGGATCCTTCTAAGAGGGAGACAAGATGTACCATAGGAGATGCGATGAAGGGAAGCCAGAAGTGGAAGTTATGCAAAGAAGGGGCCACCTGAGGAACACAGGCAGCCTCTAGATGTGGAAAAAAGGCAAGGAATTGGACTCTCCCCCTCAGAGCGTCCAGAAGGAATTGTGGCCCCGCCAACGCCTTGAGATTACTTTTGGACTTCTGACCTCCAGTATTGCAAGAGAATAAACTATATTGTTTTTAGCCATTAAGTGTGTGATGATTTATTATGGCCATACTAGGCAACTAGTGTAAGGTTCACGCTTGCTGCAGATATCAGCAGCTCATTCCTTTTCACTGCTGAGAGTATTTCACTGCACAGATACTCCATAGTTTGATTACCCATTCATCAGTTGACAGATATTTGGTTATTTCTAGTTTAGGGCTATTACAACTAAAGTTGCTTATGCACATGTATGAGTCTTTGTATGCTTTCATCTCTCTTGAGCAAATGCCTAGCTGTGGAATGATTGGGTTATAAGATTGGTCTATAAACTTAAATGAAATTGCCAGACTGTTTTCCAAAGTGATCATAAAATTTTACATTCCCACCAGCACTTGTGCGAGAGTTCCAGTTCTACCTCTTTGCCATCACTTGATGTGGTCAGTCTTTTCAATTTTAGTCAGTCTAATAGGCGTGTAGTAATATCTCAAAATTTTAATTTCCATGTCCTTAATAACTAATTATGCTGAGCATCTTTTCATGTGCTTGTTTGCCGCATGTATGTCATCTTTTGTGAAGTGTCTGGTCAAATATTTCCTTTTGTCCATTTAAAGTTGATTCTTTGTTTTTTTACTACTGAGTTTTGGAAGTTCTTTGTATATTCTGAGTACAAGTCCTTTCTCAGATACATAATCTGCAAATATTTTGTCCCAGTCTGTGGTTTGCCTTTTTGTTTTCTTAACAGTGTCTTTTAAGGAGACAAAAGTTTGTAGAGAGTGGACATCTCAATCATATGAATTTTCTGACCAATGAAGATGGCATATTTCTTCATTAATTTTGATATTTGTATAGGTCGAGTAATGACCCTCACAGTTGTCCACATTCTAATCCCCAGAATCTATGAATATTTTAGGTTACACGGCAAGGGAGAATTAATGTTGAGATGGGATTGACACTGCTAATCAGCTGAATTTAAGATAGGGTTCCTGTCTTGGATTATCCAGTTAGACCCAGTGTAACCACAAGGGTCCTTAAAAGTAACTGGAATATTTCTCCCCTGGGAATATACCTAGAGAAACATTCTACCAAACAGACACTTGTACATGCATGTTTACTGCCACACTATTCACAATAGCAAAAACATGGAACCAACCCTACTGCCCATCAAAAGTGGACTGGATAAAGAAAATGTGGTACATATACATGATGGAGTGTTAGGCAGCCATAAAGAGGACAAAATCATGGACTTCAGTAATTGAATGGAGGTGGAGACCATAATACTTAGTGATCTGTCACAGAAACAAAGAACTGAATACCACATGTCTTTGCTCATAAGTGGGAACTGAACAT
>NW_007030376.1:0-2598 GCF_000164805.1 Carlito syrichta | reverse complement strand
ACTAACATGAAAATTAATGTGTAGAAAATTTTTTAGGGAATTATCTTGGTATCAACACCTGAAGGAAGGGAAGGAAACAGAACTTGACAGAAGGGAAGTTATCACGTGATGCAGTGTCAATGAAAGCCTCATACTATTGAATAAGGCACTCTGAAACTGGGATGGTCCTACAGAGTTGAGGCAAAGGAAGTAGGCTTTTGTACCTCTGTACTGATCCATGAGAGTGACTTTGAGCAAGCTAATGACGTAAACAGAGGCAGTTCTTGAAAAAGGGTGGTACATGAGGGCTGTCTATCACCACAACACATGGCAGAGATGGGGGAATAAATCCTTTAGTCCAGAGGGGGAATCCAAGTGGTATATCACAGTATCCACTGTGTAGAGCCAAAAGAATTTTTTTGCCTGATGATATGAGGTGTATTAGACAAATTGAGGCATCAGTGATGATTCCAAGGATTTTGGCCTGAGCAACTGATAGATGGAGTTGCTGTTCACTAAGATGGCAAAGGCTCTAAGTGAAGCTTTTTTGAGGGAGATATCAGGATTTTAGTTTGAATCCTGTTATGTGTGAGATGTCGATTAAACATCCAAGTAGATATGTCAAGTTGACATTGGATATATAAGTCTGTCAAAGACAGAAGGTGATTTTATTATTAACTGTCAGTATTTTTCAACTGCACTTTCCAAGTTCTTGTGTTGTTATTTTGTTTGGTTTTCTGGTGACCTTTGGAAATATTTTCAATTAACTTAGCACAAATTGCTAGTTGTTTTATTTACTGAAATCTTAGAAATCGAAGAATAACTTCTATTTTTTGTTTGCCACACTTGAATGGCAACCTAAGTATATATCAGTTCCTGTGGAATGATAAACTATTCTTACATACTACTATCTTTTTCATGAATACATATTTATGACTATTTCTAAACTATTTTTCTTCATTTCATATACAGTATATTCTCATAGATTCTATAATTTAGTTACTGTTTGTTGACTCATCCTTGAACATAATCAACAGCAAAAATTTACCTATGCCCACTGTTTAAAAACACTAAAGATGAGTTGATGGAATTTAGCTGTTTTTCTGTCACTCCGGCCTTAAGAAGCTATTTTCCTTAAGATGGATCATATGATGATATTTAAACTTTTTGGTTATATTGTTTTCCTAATTATACGGATTTATTTTGGATACTTAATATCAAAACAGCTGTTAACATATTTTTTCTTAATAATCTCTGTTATTACAGGAGAGCATATAAAGTACTTTTGTTTTATATATGCAGGGACTACTTATGTTGGGCTATTTGGAGTAAGACTTGCAAAGCTTTCAGACACTCAGATATCTTAATATCAGCCTAGACTTTTTGATTTGCATTTTAAAGTTGAATAGAAGTTTATCATATGAATTTTAAGTAATAAAGAAGGGCTAGTCTAAAATAATATCCCTGATTATGTACAAGAAAATTGGTAACCTAAGCAAGTACTTGGGCAGAAACAGTGATCTATATTTATACTTAATTCTGTATTTATAAAATATATTATTGAAAATATTTTTGGCTTTAGGTTCACACCAATTTTTTGCTTGTGCCTTGTAAGATTCTTATGCTCAAAGCATGCCTTCATGCATATTTCTGTTGTTAGCAACAATAACAAAATCCCACAACTGGGTAGGCAGAATCTAGGATTTTGGAAGATTACAGCCAATAATTATAGTTAATCTATTCCTAAAAGCTTAAATCCTGTGGACCTCTCAGAAATGTGCATTCAGTGAAACTTCAGTAACAAGATCATGCGTTAAATTTGGAAGAGAAACTAATTATTTTTTAAAATGTTGCTTTTCCAAAGTCAGTAATAGTAGCTAAATGACAGCACCAGTTCAGAGCTATTTCCAATATACCTCATACACAAAATCCAAGCTTTCAATTTGACATTTATTTTCTGTTGTGGATATTGATTTTCTAAGACAGAAATGAAATGCACTGTTGTGATCTTGTGTGCTTTATTGACCTAATAAACTATAATTGATTAAGAAGGCTTGTGTACTACTCTTTAGTTTATATTACTACAAATTTATTTCAATAAAGCTTCTTCAGTGATGGCTGATTGCAACTACATATATTAATAAACAGTATTACTAATGTACACACAATTATTACAGATTTATCTGGTTTATAGGCTTGCCTCAGCCCAAATAAAACCTTCAGTGCATTTTATAGTACTTCGTGAGGTGCTTTATAATTAAACTCATGTTTAAATGAGAGGAGGCATGACAGTAGAATGCAGTTTCTCAGTCCTTCAGTTTTTGCTGACTGCATTGATAACTACAGAAACCAAAGAAAGCTATAAAATATATTTTTGACTAAGTTATAAATGATCCTTTTGTTAAATGCTTTTAAAAATGTAATATCTTGATCAAGTTTAAAATATTTTTTATTCCAACTAAAATATGGAAGACTCAAAATCTATTACATTTCCCATCAAAATTTCTATCCTTATATTCATTTAATATTAATTCAGTTAATTTTTCCTGCATATTGGTTACTATCAGCAACCTGAGCATAATTTATTTTACTTTGATATGCTCAATTCACCATTCCTGG
>NW_007030375.1:0-1540 GCF_000164805.1 Carlito syrichta | reverse complement strand
GGTAACTACAGAAGAACCTGTAACAAATGGCTAACTCTAGTGGGTAGTTTTAGGGTAGGGTAAGGAAGAAAAGAAAGCTTTTACTTTTTATTACATATCCTTCTTTTTTTGTTTGTTTGTTTTACTACATGCATGTCTCTTATAATTAAAAAAACAAAAACTAGTCTAGGCACAAGGGCTCACATCTGTAATCCCAGCCTTTTAGGAGGCTAAGAAGGGAGGGTCTCATGAAGCCAGGAGTTCAAGACTAGTCTGGACAATATGGCAAGACCTGGTTAAACAAATAAAATAAATTAGTCAGGTGTGGTGGTACATGCCTATAGTCCTCTGGAGGTTGAGGCAGGAGAATCACTTGAACCCAGGAATTTGAGGTTACAGTGAGCTAGGATCTCAGCATCCGCACTCCAGTCTGGGTGACAGAGTGAGACCCTATCTCTAAAACATAAAATAAAAAATAAAATAACTAGTCTAATTTTTTAAAATAGTATTGCATAGAAAGTACAAAGAAGTTGAGCTTTGCTACTTAAGAGTTAGATATCCAAAAACATGGAACCAACCCAGGTACCTACTGACAGTGGACTAGGTTAAGAAAATGTGGCACATATATGCCATGGAATACTATGCAGCCATAAAAAAAGAACAAAGTTTTGTTCCTTTTGCATTTGCAGCAACGTGGATGCAGCTGGAAGCTATCATTCTAAACGAATTATCACAAAAACAGAAAACTGAATACCAGTATGCTTACTCATAAGAGGATACTAAACACTGGGCCCACACAGGCACAAGGATGGGAACAACAGACACTGGACATTGCTAAAGGGGAGAGGAAGGGAGGGAGAATAAGGGATGCAAAACCATCCTTGGGTACCATGCTCACCATTGGGGAGGGGTTTGGGGGAAGGGGAGAGGACTCAGAAGCCCAAACCTCACCTTCACACAACATACCTATGTAACAAATCTTCTCATGTACCCCCCCAAATTCTAAAATTTAAAAAGATAATAAAAACAAAAAATATGTTTTTAAAAAAAGAGTCGAATATTCTGATCAAAAAACCTAAACGCCTCTCCATCTCAGTTTTGTCAATTCAAAAAGAAGGAAAATGTCTCCCTCGTGGGGAAGTTTTAAGCAGACTAAAGGAAATACGTACGTGAAAGAATCTGGCACACAGTGCCAAACTTATTTCTCAGAAAATATTAATTAAAAATTGTTTAATCCTTCTTCCTTCCTTGAAGATACTACCCCAACCACCAGCACAGCCACTTCCAGGTTATATTTCTCAAAGGAAGGAAGCTCTCTTTGGGATCCTGTTCCAGGATGGCATGCCTTCCTCTAAGATCTAACTGGTCATTCTACTGTCTTAAAGAATCTTTGCCCTTTGATTTTTTTTTTTTTTTTTTTTTTTTTTGAGTTGGAGTCTCACTCTGTCGCCCAGACTGGAGTGCAGTGGCCGCTCCCGGCCACCGCAGCCTCGCCTGCTGGGCTCCGGCGATCCTTCCGCCTCAGCCTTCTGAGTAGCCGGAATTACAGGCGCGCGCTACC
>NW_007030374.1:0-1451 GCF_000164805.1 Carlito syrichta | reverse complement strand
TAGGAGCATTTTCTTTTCCTTCACGGAAAAGAATGGTAAGAAGGGCGTGGCTAGGGTCAGATAGACTGGAGGGGTGGATCCCAGCTTCACTACTTCTACGGGCAACATCGGTTGGGCAAATTTCCTAACTTCCAAAAGTGAAGTTTCCTGAACTATAAAATGGGGGTGATAATAATAGTCCCCACCTCAGAAGATGGTTAGAGTTGATGAGATGTTTCCTACTACAGTGTTAGGCATTTAATAAGTGCTTATTATGTGTTCTTCATGCTTAATAGTGATTCTGTTTATATTTTTTCAGCATCACATACCATGTAGTGTACCTGGTGCTTTGTCTGTATCAGCTTGTTGTGTAACAGTTATATTCTGGAAGCAATAATATAGGGAAACAAGCCAGGGGACAGCTTGAAGTGCCTGCAGCCAGAGGTCAGGGAAGTTGGAGAAAACTGAGGTTCCTTGTTCTCTCTTTCCGCAAGTGTTTAGAGAGGGCCTGCTAGAAGCTAGGTACATTCTAGGCCCTGGGAAGGCAATTATTAGCAGAGGAAACCAAGCCCCTGGCCTGTGGGTGTGACAGTGTACTGTTTGATGGACATTGGTGTGCCCCTCCAAACCAAC
Organism: Carlito syrichta; assembly: GCF_000164805.1. Classification (NCBI taxonomy): domain Eukaryota; kingdom Metazoa; phylum Chordata; class Mammalia; order Primates; family Tarsiidae; genus Carlito; species Carlito syrichta. The sequence goes on along the minus strand of NW_007030374.1, from coordinate 839 downwards.
AACAGGTAATAATGCGAATATGAAAAATAGATCCAATTTGGAAAACAAGATAGTTTTCACAGACTTTTAGAGCAAAATGCACTTGTAGTTAGGGAAAAGCCTGTGTGCAGGTTGATTTACTTGGGTTTCCATTTGCATTCCCTCTCACATTTTTCTCTTGTAGTCCTAAAATGAATACAGATATTTTTCCTTCACCTAAGTCTTTCTACCCTATGGGCTTTCAGCCTTGAGAACAGCACTTGGAGAGGTATGAACTACATTCAATTAAAATGTGTGTGTCAGGAAGTAAATGAGTGTGTGGCCAAGGGACAGACATGACTCTAGAGAGCACTGTAGGGAAAAGTTAACCTTGTCATTTCTATTTGTGATTAATCTCCTGCCTTTACAAAAGAGGGGTATTCAGTCAGGTTCAATGACACGTGCCTGTATTTCCAGCTACTTGGGAAGCTGCGGTGGCAGGATCCCTTGAGCCCAGGGCTTCAAAGCCAGCCAGGCAACATACTGAGATCCCGTCTCTTAAAAAAAACAAAAAAAATGATGAGAAGAATATTCAAAGAAGGACTCACTTGTAGCCATTTGGGTGCTATCCAAGCAACTGTTTATATTATCTGACCTATTTTAGCCAAAGTAGTTGAGAATTAATTATGTTACTGTTTTTTTGGTTTGTTTTGTTTTAGAGACAGGGTCTTGCTATACTGCCCATGCTAGTTTCCAACTTCTGACTCAAGGGATCCTTCTACCTCAGGCCCCTAAGTAGCTATTGTTCTCAATAACAATAACTTCAGCCGGGCTTGGTGGCTCAGCCTGTAATCCCGCACTTTGGGAGGCTGAGGTGAGTG
>NW_007030373.1:0-1452 GCF_000164805.1 Carlito syrichta | reverse complement strand
TATGTATCCCAAATATACAATAGTAGCTACACACACACACACACACACACACACACACACACACACACACACATACATGCAATACAACATTAGTCTAATAAGATGATTTGTTTGGAGTGCTTACTTGTGATGAGTCTGGGAGTTCTCAGTGTGATAAAATGAAACCAAAGATACAAAATCAGTCTCTTGAATACATGGGTTTTACTTCAGTCAAGTCACAGTTTGCCTCTGTCTGTGAATCTGCCAGCCTGTTCAGTTGAAGAACATGAGCTCTGCCTTTGAATCTCATGAGATGAAGCACCACTAAGGAACAATAGCATCCTTTCCTCTTTAAAACATAGCCAAAGAAACTCTGTGCTCATTTTTCTAGTACTTACGTGTTTAATTAACTGTTACATCAAGTGATCCTTCTGCCTCAGCCTTCCGAATAGCTGGAATCACAGGCATACGCCACCACGCCCTGCTGTTTTTTTTTTTAATTGTAGAGATGAGGTCTCACGATGTTGTTCATGTCTCGAACCCCTGAGCTCGGGCAATCCTCTCACTTCTGCCTCCCAAAGTGTTGGGATTACAGGCGTGAGCCACTACACCCAGCAACAAAAACTTGAACTGCAACCTCCGCTCATCCATTGGTGTTATTAAAGTTAATAATAGCACACACCAGTTTGTAGGTAACAAATTACATCAGACAAGTAAAAGTAAATATTTTCTTAGGAGAGGAAGTGCTTGACGCCTTGATTGTCTGTCTTCCAATAGCATTCTATAAGCTCCATGAATGAAAAGACTGTTCACTACTGTATCCCTTTATGTTTGAAATAGGAATAGTGTAGGACACATGGTAGGCACTCAAATATTGGTTCATAAAGTGAATACAGAGAAGGATAACTGTAATTTGAAAAGATTAAATTGCCAGTGTGCTTATAGGGTGGGTTAGAAGGGAGAGTGAACGTAGGGATTATTGTTAGAACATTATTACAGTAGTATAGGTTTCAGGAAATCAGAACCCAGGGTGAATGCAAGAGTTATCATGGAGGTAGGATTTCAGTAACAGAATTCATGAGGGGGAATGCAAAATGAATGTAAGTTTGAGATCTAGTGATAGAGAAGATGAGCATGCCAATAAGAGCCATGTTTGTTCTTCTTTGGGTTTGCTGACTATCCAGATCTACAGGTCTCTGTTTTTATCATATTGATGAGTTTTTCAGCTTATATATTTTTTATTGTGTTCCATTCTTTCTATTTTATCCTTCAGGGACTACAATTACTTGTCTGTTACACTACTGGATATTGGCCTAAAAGTGATCGAGGCTCTGTTCATTTTGTTAATTTCCATTATTTTTCTCCATTCTTTTCTCTGTTCTTTGGGTTGAATAGTTTCTATTAGCTCCTATTCAAATTCATAGGGATGAGAGGACCAAGGTGCTGCAGTCAGGTGACTAAAAACAAGGACAT
>NW_007030372.1:0-1459 GCF_000164805.1 Carlito syrichta | reverse complement strand
GGGCAGGGGACAGTGTCACGGCAAGGAGACAGCCCCCCTCACCCCTGCGTGCTGCTGACAGCTCCAGATAATGCTGGAAGAGCTCCCTTCCAGAGAGGCGGGAGATGGCAGAGCCGAGGCAAGCGTGGGGGTCGAGGTCACAGGGGAAGACACCTGGGACCAGATTTCGCAGCCAAGAGCCCAAGGGCCGGGGTCCTATCCTGGATATTCTCCTCCTGAAGATTCCCACACAGCCTGAGAGGGCATGCCCACTCCTGGAGTCCTGGGGCCTGAAGAGTAAAAATGCGCGTTAATGAGTCCACCTGATTGGACTTGCTGTGCGTGGGCGGGTGCGATCCCCCGGCCCACAGCTGAAGGGACGGGCAGTTCCTGAGAAGTAGCCCAGTAGCAGCCTTCAGATTCGAGAGTTCCCAAACGCAAGTCCAGCCCGGCTGGGACAGGGCCTGAACACAGACGTTCTCTGGGAGAAGAGTCTTGCTTACACGGCGGCCTGGACGTGGGCTGGAGATGGAACAGCTGCCTCTGCTCCCCTCCTAGGAGCTCAGTGCCAGTACCGGTCACCTCCCACGGCACCCATCACGTCACAGCATACCTGGTCGCCTCTCATGGTCCCCACCACCTGGTCACCCTACCCGGTCACCTCTCACGGCACCCACCGACCTGACACCGCACCCAGTCACCTCTCACCGTATTCGATCACCTCTCAAGGACCTGGTCATCTCTTACGGTAACCATCGTCTGTCACCACACCCAGTCACCTCTCACAGCACCTAGTCATCTCTCACAGTACCCATCACCTGTCACTGTACCCGGTCACCTCTCACCCAGCACCTGCACTGAGCTCCTCCAGTGGTCTGGTGCCCAGTGCTTTGTGACCGGCTGAAGTGACGGACCAGAAGCATCAGAAAACCTAAGCCTGTCTCCTCCTCCTGATATGCACACAGGCCTGTCCAGAGGCAGAGCACAAACTCCCTGTGGGAAGAAGAGGATGAGGAAGAGGCTTTGGAAACGAGACACCCCTTCATCCCTGTGGTCCCGTCCCTGGGCATGCCCTCCTCCCCGTCCCGGAGGGAGGCCCTTCCAGATCCACTGCCTTCGAGAGGGGCCATGCCTCCTGCTAAGGGCAGCTGGCATCTGCAGGCTGACATACCGTCTAGTCACCCGGGTAACCGCCTCCAGCCAGCCCCGAGGAGTGAAGCTCAGCCTGCTTCTTCTAAAATTAGAAGCCAGACAAATCCGACTGCGAGCCGTTCGAGGCAGGGCGCCCATTAGACGGCAGACTCGTTTCCTAAGGGGCTCCTTCAGCCGGGAGACTCGGCACCAGTGCAGAGGCCGGGGACGTGTGAACATGCCCGCAGCCCCATGGCGCTCCTTCTGTGACTGCCCCTGTGGCTGCAGCGTCCCTTAGAGAGATATCTTCGGCCCTGGTGTCTGCCCAACCAGTCCTGGGAAGGGCCAG
>NW_007030371.1:90160-104996 GCF_000164805.1 Carlito syrichta | reverse complement strand
ACTTCCCCGCACGATGCAATACCTGGCCTTAGGAAATGAGGTAAAGTTTGTTGCTAGGTGGGCAGGGCAATGGAAGTCTCTTCCTGGAGAATGGCAAGGCAGTTTAAGCAGATCTGTTTTTCTCCGCTTGTCTGGGTCCTCTGATTTGGGGTCTCACGCTGAGTGCCTCAGCCAGGGTGGACCCGGAGTTCCAGAGCTCCAAAGTTCCAAAGGGCAGGCTCTAGACAGCGAGAGTGGCGCTGGGACCCAACAGAGGACTTCAGCCAGAAATGGAACCAGCGTCTCTGAGGGGCGGGTGCCCAGAGCCTCCCTGTGTGACCGGCGGCTTGATGCCGGGTGCCCGGGCTGGAGACAATGCAGCCGGGGAGGGATCTGGAGGGGGCTGGGACCGGAGACTTCCACACACGAGTAGAACGGCAGCAGTGGGGCGGGGGCGCAATATCTGGCCTTGCGTGGGACTGAAGTTCCCGGGCCTGCCCCCAGCGCGGTTGGTGGTGGGCTGGGGGATGGGGGTAGCGAAGTGATAGCCTTTTTGGGAACTCACGTTCAGAGAATCTCACAAGTTCACCTATGCCGTCGCCATCTTGCCCCGTCTCTCTGACTGTATTTTAGATCTAGCTGGAGACTTCACGGCATGATACATTAGGACTCCAGAATGTGTTTCTCCCTGATCCCTAGAAGATGCCCTTCCTCTTGTTGTCCCTACAGGGTTCCAGTCACATCAGTGCCTCAGTCTAATGCAGGAGGAAGGGGGAGGGGAGGCTGTGCTCCTGCTCTTAAGCCCATGACCTAGAACTTGGTTGCATCACTTCTGCTTGCCTCCCATTGACCAGCACCTAGTCATATGAGGTCACCCAGCATGAGAAAGACTTGGATTGGGTCCATTTCAGCTCTTACTCTCAGAATTGTTATGTGTCAGAAGAGGAGAATGAGACTAAGGGAACCAGCAGTCTATGTAGCCCCTGACTGTCCCTCAGGTTCTGTGCTCATATGAAGATTTTTCATGAGCTCCTCAGAAATCATAACGATGGGGCACAGAACAGCAGGAAAGCCTGCAGCTGAACAGGGAACCAGGGACTGGTGTTTGGTCAGTCTCCACTGCATGATCCCAGGAATAGCCTTTGACTTTGAGGCTCACCATCTATCTATGTTAAATGAGAATATTCCAATAGGTGGCTTTAAGAAACACGTGCTAAAGATTGGTGATACAGTACTGAGGAAAATAGGCATGAATTTTTTACTGAAGGGGTTTCAGAATTCACAAGGAAGAAATACATACTACCTTAAATATAGACACAATAAGCATTAGTGCCTTGAGTGGGGATAACACAGGTGCTACCTTTCTGTTCTGGCCAACTGAGGCTGTGGCAGCTGGTCTCTCTAAGAGAGTTCATGATGGCTACACTCAATCCTGCTGATTCTCAACATCCCAGCAGGAGGATGAATCTCCCTTCCCCTTGGAGGCCTCCCGCCCTTGTGAGACCTTGAGATTTCACAGTGAAGACTACTTATCTGTAGCTGATTGGTTTTCCCACAACTCTCTCAATTTAAGTTGTTTGGGCGCACATAAGTAATTCTTCTTAACACACATAGAATTGTCCACAAACAGAATCATGGTTATGTGTGTGTTCTAATGCCTTAGTGTTTTCACTCTTATTTTTTATTTAACCCAAATCTGTCACTACCTTTAGGCTCCTCAATTCATGAATGCATATATTAATTGAATAAATGTTGATTAAGAACACAGTGTACCCCACACTGGAAATATGAAAGGTGTCCTGTCTTCTATGGCTGACACACTGAGGAACACCTAGCCTGCAGGACCAGTCATTCTCACACTTGTCCCAGCAAGAGCTCTCATTCTCCCATTACTAATTCGTGGTCTTTTTTCTCCTCAATTGATGACCACTCTTAGCCTAGGGGTGCCACTATCACCCCTGCGTCTTCCTGAAGTCCTGCATCTGAGAGTTAATTTCTGGCCCAGGACAAAGTAACACTTGACTCATAGCCCCAGCCTCTGGAGTGGAGGTGTTTCCATCATAGAAGATTCCATGTCAGCATAGGAGCTTGTTGCAATAGAGAGAGCCTATGCTTTAGAGTCAGGAAGAACTGGGTTTGAAACCAGATGTGAGGACTTCTCACCTTTTCATAATTTCCATATTCCCTACAAGTCTCTGATTTTCTCCTCTGTACAGTGAAGACAGCACTTCCCACTTTGTGGTGTGACACTGAGAATCAGAGATTATGCATTTCATGCTCAAGTCTTGTTTGTGTTCCCAGGGCCAACAGAGGAGGGTATTTGAGCATGGATCCGACCATCTCAGCTTGTAAAACAGAGCTCACAACAAAGAATGTAACTTTCCTGAAGACCTCCTTTCTACCTTGTTACTCGTCGAACATGATTCCAATCCTACTGACCCAGTTCATGGCCCTGGTGGGACTGGCAGGAGACGGGGCTGTTCTCTGGCTCCTGGGCTTCCACATGAGCCTGAATACCTTCTCCACCTACGTCTTCATTGGCCAGAGCTGACTTTTTCTTCCTGGGCTGCCAAATGATATATTCTGTGAAGAAAATACTACCAACTTCCATTCATGCTCTTGGATATTAAGATCTGTGATTGAATTTTCCTACCTGGCAGGCCTGAGCATACTGAGCCCCATCAGCACAGGGTATTGCCTGTCTGCCCTGTGTCTATCTGGTATCACTGCCACCACCTAAAACATGTCAGCGGTCGTGTGTGCCCTGCTCTGGCAGTGTCACTGCTGCTGAGCATCCGGAAAGGATACTATTGTGCCTTTCGATTTTGGAAGATGGGTGACCATAGTTGGTGAGAGACATTTGGTTTCTTCATTGGTTCTGTTTTGTTTGTTTGTTGTTGTTGTTGTTGTTGCTGCTGTTGTTTTGTAGTTCTTTCTGGATCCAGCTTGACCCTGCTGCCCAGGATGTTCTATAGCTCCCGAAAGATGCAGCTGACCAGGCTGTATGTGACCATCCTGCTGGCAGTGGTGGTCTTCCTCCTCTTTAGCCTGCTCGCAGGCATCCACTGGTTCCTAGTATTCTGAATTCAGGGGGAGTTGGATGCCTTCATTTGTCATCTTTTTTGGTTTCACATGTCCTGTCTTCTGTTAATAGCAGCACCAACCCCATCATTTACTTTTTCGTGGGCTCCTCCATGCCACATAAAAATAGGAAGATCCTCAAGCTGGTTATCTAGAGGGCTCGGCAGGACACCGCTGAGGTGGGTAAATGTGGAGGCAGCCTTCCTTGGAAATCCCTGGAGATGTCGGGAAGCAACTTGGGGCAGTGAGGAAGAGTTTCCACCCTGTCTATCACTTGTGACCTTCAGAGTCAACACTGCCCTGCCATCCTTGATAACTGTATTTCTAAGCCTTGTGCTTCTGAAATGCCTCCGTGTTTCCCAAATTTTTTCAAATAGATTTATTTTTAACCTGGCTTTTCTAGTTTTACCCAGAGAAAGCATGAGTCTGAAAGTAGAATGTTTCCATCCTTGTCATTACCAATAAATTTCTCATGTTCTCTTCCTCTGAATCTTTCTGATTGAAAGCTCTTTCTCAGCAGTTTTCATTGCAATAGTAGGAACGTCTGTTGAGACCCATAAAATTCTTCTTTAGAATTGCTTCCTACCTCATAGTGTCAAAAAAGATTCCTTATTTATCTCTCAGACTGAATTTCCCTGAAAAGCAAGATGTGTCCTCTGAATGGGGAAATTGCTGCCAGTGGGAAACTTAGTTCTGAGTATGTGAATTCTGCTACTTCTAAATTTCATTGAGTTTTCTGGGATTAGGAAAAATAATGGTTTAAGTGTAGACTCTTGGCCTTCATAAAAACAGTCTAGGAAATGGGTTTTATGAAAAGCCCTCAGCTGTCATTCTTTTCTTTTTTTCTTTACTAGAAATCTAGGCCATCTTGGTATGGTGACAAGTTGGCCATGATTTCTAGTAAAGAAAACTACTGTCCCTTCCCCATGAGTACTGGTTATTTCCTGGGTGTTGGACCAGTACAGAGTCTATAAATATTTCCCATCAGTGCCAGTTTGGTCATTGTCAACCTCAATATTGCTTTCAAAGTGGAAATTAGCTTAACCATCTGTTTTTAGCTTCCAGTTTTCTTAATTGTATATCTCTCTATACAACTTGTTTGTACAAATTGTTTCACTGTACTTCAGTTAGTTTCCCTGCCAGTCACCATGGTAAGCAAGCTTGAGAACCTTTGACCTTTTCCATGCTAATATCAATTACAGTATATTGATAATAACTTAGAGTTGGTATGGAATTCTGATACATAAAACAAAAAGGTTGAAACTTGAGAACATGTGCTAAATGACATTAGCTGGATGCAAAAAACATTATTGTTACGCTTAACTTTTATGAGAAATTCAAACTTAGGAGACACGTAGGGTTGAGGGCTGAGGAGACTGTGTGTCATTGTTTCACAGCAAAGAATTTCTGCTTTCAGATAATGAAAAGTTCTTAAAGCAGATAGTGGTAATGGTTGCATCTTACTGTAAATATTCTTAGTGCCACTGAATTGTACACTTAAAATTATGAATGAGGCAAAATGTGTATTATATAAATTTGACCACAATTTTCAAAATTATTAATTTTTAAAAAGAGTATCAATACAGAGTTATTGACAGTTCTCTGCCACTGACTACATGACCAGTGTGGATCATGCACCCATTCTAGGCAACCAAAGCAGATAGTGAGGTCATGGAATTCCTCCTGACTGAATTCTATGCCATTTGTGCTCAGGCATCTATTTCCAGAAAAAAGTGATAAGGTTTTTGTTTTTTCAGGTTTTGTTTGTTTTCTTCTTGGAATTTTATTTCAATCATCACTCTTCAATTTCTTTTTTTCCTAGTTTGTATTTTTAAAGTTTTTTTATTCTAAAGATGTGGGGTACAATTCAGGGTTAGGAATACAAACATCGATTATGCAGGTACCCTTGTTGATGAGGTATGCTCCTCCCTCCCCTAGCAGTTTCCCTCAACTACCAATCCCAACGCCCTCCCTGACAGTTTCCCATTACTGCCAAATGCTTTCTTATAGTATTATAATTGTTCAAGCTCCGCTGATGAGTGAGAACATATGGTACTTTGTTCTTTGTTTCTGTGATAGATCGCTGAGTGTGATCGAGTCCAAATCCATCCAAGTTGCTGTTACATCCATATATTCTGCCTTCTTTATGGCTGCATAATATTCCATTGTGTATGGGTACAACATTTTCTTTATCCAGTCCAGCTTCAATAGGCTACATGGTTGGTTCCATGTTTTTACTATTGTGAACAGAGCTGCAAAAAACATACGTGTGCAGGTATCTCTTTTGTAGAATGATTTGAGTTCCTCTGGGTATATTCCCAATAGGGGAATTGCTGGGTCATATGGAAGGTCAATTTCTAGTTCTTTCAAAAATCGCCACACTGTCTTGCAAAGATGTTGCACTAGTTTGCATTCCCACCAGCAGTGTAGAAGCATTCCTTTTTCTCCACATCTTCGCCAGCATCTGTTGTTGTATGTTTTATTAATAATGGCCATTCTTACTGGGGTTAGGTGGTATCTCAATGTGGTTTTGATTTGCATTTCTATGATGATGAATGAGGTTGAGCACTCCGGTTTGTACTTTATTTTAAAGATGTGAGGTACACCCTTCAGGGAAAATACCCAGTGGAACTCAAATCACTCTATGAAAAAGATACCTACACATGCATGTTTAATGCAGCATTATTTACAATAGCAAAAACATGGGCCCAACTGCTCTGTGAAAGAGGACTTTTTTAAAAAATGTGGTACATATGCATGTTAGAATATTATGTGGTCATAAAGAACAAAAGTATGAACTTGCAATAACTTGGATGGACTTAGGGGCTATAACACTAAGTGACTTATCACAGAAACAAAGAGCAAAGTATCACATGTTCTCATAAGTGGACCTTGAACAACTATTGCAATACTATAAGAAAGGGAATGGCAGGAATGGGCAACTGCCAGGGGAGGGTGTGGGCAAAGTTGGCAATAATGGGTAATGGCTATTGGAGGGGAAGAACAACCTCAAAACAAGGATACTTGCATAATGAACACATTTACAGCTAACCCTCAATTATACCCTTCATATTTAAAATTTAAAAATTATTTAAAGAATAAAAGTGGCAAAAAAAAATATGTGAGATACATGCCAGAATTGGGTATATAAGTGGTCTAGGTACAGGTGACATTTAGGGCCTCCTGTTGGACCTCACTTCCCCTGCATTAGGATCATGCACCCTTATTGATGTTTTAGGCCCCCGCCCATACCCTGTCTCGTTCTGCTACTGCCAATTACTTCTTTGTACTATTGCGACAGGTGTTCAGGGTCCACTTATGAGTGAGAACATGCAGCACACAGTACATTGTTTCTGTGATAAGTCACTGAGCATGGTAGACTCCAAATCCATCCAGGTTGCTGCGAATTACATAAATGTGTCCTTCTTTTTGGTGATCTAATATTCTATGGTATATATGTACCACATTTTTTACACAGTCCAGTTTCAAGGGGCAGCATGGCTAGTTCCACGTTTTTCCTATTGTGAAGAGCACTGTGATAAACATGCATGTGCAGGGATATTTTTGACAAAATGGTTTCAGTTCCTCTGGGTATAGACCCAGAAGGGGGATTGATGGGTCATCTGGGAGGTCAATTTCTACATCTTTTGGCCATTGTCACACTGTTTTCCATAGAGATTGTACTAGTCTGCACTAGCATGAACAGTGTAGAAGTATTTGCTTTACCCCACATCCTCACAAGCATCTAATTTTTTTTTTTTTTTTAGTTAGGTGGTATCTCAGTGTGCCTTTGATCAGCATTTCTCGGATGATTAGTGAAGCTAACCATTTTTTTCATGTGTCTGTTGACTGCTCATACATCTTCTTTTGATAAGTGTCTGTTCATTTCTTTGGCCCATTTTTAAATGGGGTTATTTTACTTTTTCCTTTGGACATGATTGAGTTCCTTGCAGATCCTGATATTAGGTCTTTGTGAGATGTACAGTTAGTAAATATTTTTCCCCATACTAATAGCTGTCTCCCTGCTCTCTTCGTGGTTTCTTTGGCTTTGCTGAAACTTCTCAGGCTGATGACGTCCTACTTGTCCATCTCACCTTTTACAGCATCTGGGGTTTTGATCAAGAATTGGTTATCTCTTCCAATTTCCATAAGGGTGCCAGCTGCATTTTCTAAGGTTCTCATTGTTGGAGGTTTTACGTTTAGGTCTTTGATCCATTTGGAGATGATCCTTATGTATGGTGATAGGTAAGGGTCCTGTTTCATTCTGCTGCACGAGATAAGCCAGTTTTCCCAGCACCACTTACCCAATAGCTTCCCCCCTCCCAGTGGTTGTGGTTGGAAGCTTGACAAAATGAATTGGTTGAGAAATTGAGGTACTGCTCCCAGAATCTCTAATCTTTTCCATGGGTCTATATGCCTGTTCTTGTGCCAATACCAGGCTTCTCATAACAAAGTTAAAGACTGGGAGTGTGATACCTTCCACTTTGTTTCTTTTGTTTTGGAGACTCGTGATTATTTATGTTTCCATATGAATTTCTGTGTTGCTTTTTCCAGGTCTGAAAAGAATGATGATGATGGTAATTTAATGGGTATTGGGTCGAATGTGTAGATTTCCTTGGATTGGACGAACATCTTAACAATGTTGATTCTCCGAATCCAAGAATATGGAATATTTTTGCATTTGTTGGTGTCTCCTTTCATTTCTTTGAGTATTGTTTTGTAGTTTTCATTGTAAAGCTCTTTCACTTCTCTGGTTAGAAAAGTGCCAAGGTATTTCATTTTTTTGTGGGACTTTTGTAATGGGATTGTATTTTTTATTTGGTCTGCTGCCTGTTTGTTGTTGGTATATCGAAATGCAACTGTCTTTTAGACATTGATTTTACACCCTGAGACTGTGCCGAAGTCTTTTCTCAGTTCATGAGATTTTTCTTTTAATTTCCTGGGGGTTTCCAGGTAAAAGATCATATCCTCCACAAAAAGAGATAACTTAACTTCTCTCATCTTATTTGAATACCCCTTATATTTTTCTCTTGTGTACCCTAGCTAGGATTTCCAACCTTATGTTGAGCAGGAGGGGTGAGAGTGGGTAACCTTGTTTTGTTCCATTTGTCAGAGGAAATGCTCCCAATTTCTGTGCATTTAGTAGTATGTTGGGTTTATCATAGATGGCCTTGACTATTCTGAGATATATTCCTTCTATACCTAGATGTTCAAGGGTTTTTTAAATCAATAATGGATGCTTTATTTTGTTGAATGCCTTTTCGCATTGAGTGATATAATCATGTGGATCTTGTTTTTATATCTGTTGATATATTCAATTACATTTGTGGTCTTGTGGATGTTAAATCAGCGCTGTATCCTGGTGATGCAGCCTACCTGGTAATGGTGGCTAATTCTTAATATGTGTCAGTGGATCCGATTTGTTAGAATCTTGTTCCGAAGTTTTGCATTTATGTTCATCAGGAATACTAGACTGGAGTTGTCTTTCTTTGTTGGTTCTTTGCCCGATTTGGGTATCAGTGTGATGTTAGCTTCATAAAATGATTTGGGGAGGGTTCCATCTTTCTCTATTGCCTGAAATATTTTCAGTACGACTGCTATCAGCTCCTCCTTATATGATTTGTAGAATTCCTCTGGAAAACCATCTGCTTCAGGATTTTTCTTTGTAGGTTGTTTTCTTATGACAGAGTCAGTTTCCTGGGTTGTTATTGGTCTATTTAGGGTCTCAGTTTCTTCTTGTTTCAACCTTGGGTTGTTGTGTGATGTCAGAAAGTCCTCCATTTCATTTAGGTTTTCGAGTTTGTTTCCATACAGGTGTATAATAATCTCTAATAATCTTGTATTTCTTTGGGGTCAGTTGTGACTTGATCTTTTACATTTTGATTGTGTTTATTGGGCTTTATTCTCTTTTTATTGGTTAGTTTGGCTATTGGTCCACCAATCTTGTTTATTCTTGCAAAGAACCAGCTTTTTGTATCATTGATTTTTTCTATATTTTTCTCTTCTGTGTCCCATATTTGGGCTTTTACTTGGGTGAGCTGGACTCTTCTGCTGAAGTTAGAATTTTGGAAGTCTTGACTTTCTAGATCCCTTAGGTGATTTGCTAGGCTGCTGACATGTGTTCTTTCTATTTTCTTAATGTGTGTCCATAAAGATATAAATTCCCCTTCCAATACTGATTTCATGGCATACCAGAGGTTTTGGTAAGATGTGTCTTTATTTTCACTTGTTTCCAGGAATTTTTAAATTACTCTTTTGATTTCTGTGTTGACTCAGCAGTTGTTCAGTATCATGCTGTTTAGTGTTCATGTCGTTGTGGGTTTTGGGGAATTTTGTTGGTGGTGTTATTTATTTTAATTCCACTGTGGTCTGAGAAGGTACATGGCAGCATTTAGATCTCATGATATTAGTTTATGCTTGATTAATGGACAAGGATTTGGTCTATCTTCAAGTACGTTACAAGTGGCAATGAGTAGAATGCATATTCCATGGTTGTTGGGTGGAGTGTTCTTTAGTTGTCTATTGAGTCCATTCAGTCAAGAGTCAAGTTGAGGTTCTGGATCTCCTAGGTGCTTTTTTGCCTCTGTGATCTATCTAGGGTTGTTAGTGAGGTATTTAGGTCCCCAGCTATGATAGTGTTAGAGTCAATATCTTTTTTACTTTACTGTATAGCCACTTTATAAAAGCTGGTTTCCTGTGTTGGATACATAAATATTTAGAATGGATATTTCTTGTGGATGGTCTGATTTCTATCATTACGTAATGTCCTTCTGTATTTTTTAAATTTTTGATAACTTAAATGTTTTGTTTTGTTTTGTTTTGTTCAGTTGAAATCTCACTCTGTTGCCCAGACTAGAGTGCAGTGGCCGCTCCCAGTCACTGCAGCCTCGACCTGCTGGGCTCCAGCGATCCTTCCACCTCACCCTTCCGAGTAGCCTGAATTACAGACATGCTTTACCATGCCCGGCTAATTTTTTGATTTATTGTAGAGATGAGGTGTCGCTGCCTTAAATGTTTTTTTAATCTGACATTGACATCATGACTCCTGCCTTCATCTGTGTTCCATTTGTCTGAAAATGTGTTTTTCATCCTCTGACTTTTAATCTGTGAGCGTTTTTTGTAGTGAGATATGTTTCTTGGAGGCAGCATATTGCTGATTCATACTTTTTATCCAGTTTGCCATTCTATGTCTTTTCAGAGGTGCATTTACTCCATTTGCATTCAGGCTGATTATTGAGATGAGAATTTATCCCTGTCATGAGTCTCTTATACAGTTTTGCTGTTGGTGTTTGTTTGTTTATTTTTCTCTGGTTTTCTTTTGATTTGGGAGTTAATGTAAGGTTGTTTTCAATTTTGTGGATATGGTGCGCATTGTGTTCATTCTGCATTTTCCTGCATTCTTGGGAAAAGCATGGTCATTCTTTATTTTCTTTCTTCTGTGCCTAATACCTTCTTAAGCATCTCTTGTAGAGCAGGTCTGGAGGCAACACCAACTCCTAGGGATTGAGTGTCTGGGAAGGATTTGAATTCTCCATCACTGATGAAGCTTAACTTTGCTTGGTAGGAAATTCTTGGTTGGAGTTGTTTGTCTTTGAGAACCTTGAAGATATTGACTCTAACACTATCATAGCTAGGAACTTAGTTAAATACCCCACTAACAACCCCAAAGTGTTTCTGTAGATAAGTCTGCTGCTATTCTAGTTAATCTTCCCTGGTAGGTAATCTGACCTTTCTCTCTTGCTGCCTTTAAGAGTTTTTCTTGGAAGCAGCAAGATGGCAACAGGGCAAGGCGGTCTGTGAAGCCCTCTGCAAAGGAGATCTGCAGTGGGTCTCTGACTCTTGCCCCCAGGAGCTACGGACCACAGCAACGCAGCCTGCTCTTTATACAGAGCTTGGCCGTTGCCACTGCAGCACAAACGGTGCCACTACAGCCACCACACCCGCCCCTCCCCACCGCCACCACCACTGCCACAGCTGCTGTGGCCAGCATGACAGCAGTAGCACATCATACCACCCGGGCCGGAGGCAACCCACTTCAAGCCATTTCAGGGAAGATCTGCTGGGATTGCCGCCACCTCTCCTGTGACCGAGAAGTCCTAGTCGCTTGCCATGTGTCTCCTGTTGTCTGCCCTGAGGCAGGCAGCCATCTTGTTCCTGTCTGGCCCCACCCACTCTGGGGCGAACAGCTGAGATAGCACCACCTGCTGGCGATTTAAGGTAACAACACCGAAACGGGAGAAACAAGCTTGATAAAGACATAGACCAGAGTGCTGAACGGAGGGTAATCTGAACTGTCCTTCACAGCAGACCAGGGGCAACTGACCCTAACTGCAAACTAATTTACCAGCTTGAAAAGAAAACTAGAAATCAGACCTGAAAAGACATTGGACTTAAACGAAATGTCTCAGAGTGTGCTTCATTAATTCTATTAGTTTAATGACTTAATTCTATTCCTACTGTATTGTTCCCTTTTTTCTTTTTTCCTTTTCCTTTTCTTCTCTTTTCTTCTCTCTGTAAACCATATCTTTGTATAGAGGAACAGCACACTAATAAGGTGTTTGGTTAGCTTGTATGTTAGCATCACTATATGTTTTATTTATTTTTATTTTTTTGTATGAGAGTCGGTTCGTCTGCAGCTGTGATCAATTGTTTTTATCTGTTTCAGTATAGGCCTCTCTCTATTTGTTGGCACACTCATTTGTTCCCCCCTAACTCCTCTATCTCTCCACTCCCCTCTTCAACCCACTATCTGCTCCATTCTCTCTCCTCTGCTAACCACATTTTATTTCAGGGAGTAAACCTACTGCCCCACTGCACGGACAGATTCCAGGGCAGTGGGAAGTGGGCTCCACATTATCCACACACCGGTCAGCAAATACCAAGACCTGCAGATAGACTTTGAATCACAGCTCCCCCCTTAAGTAAATCTCAAAACTGCACCAAGGATCACCTCCAACCTACAGTGTAACTCCAGAATTGAACAAAGTAATAGGACATACAAAAAGAATAGGAGATTGAACAAACAGAAGTAAAACCAATCCCTTTACCCCTGAATAACAGAATTAAAGAAGACAGTGATGTGGAGGAAAAGAAAAAGTGGGGGGGAATACACAAATGAAGGAAAACCAAAAGAAGAATATAAATCTCACACAGACCCCTGGGAAATCAGACACTGAGAAAACAGATTCTGGAACACAAACAATGAAGAGACCCCAGAATGACTGGTTTCATGCAACAAACCCAGACATCAAGACATTAATGGAGAGAATTACAAAAATTGAGGAGAGACAAGAGGAAAATAGGAAGGAGCTGATGTCAGAAATGACAGCAGTAAAGAATACTGTGATGGAAATGAACAATAGACTAATAAGCATGGAAAACAGAATCAACCAAGCAGAAGAAACAATCTCAGAGCTCGAATACCAAAACACAGAACTAACCCAAACTGTCAAAAGCATAGAAAAGACACTCAAAAAGACAGAACAAAACCTGCAAGAGATGAATGATCACTTCAAGAGACTAAACCTAAGAGTAATTGGGCTTCCTGAGGCAGAGAGAGAAGCAGAAGCCACACTGGAACAAACATTTCATGAAATCATTCAAAAAAACTTCCCTCATCTCATTAAAGATGAAAATATTCAAACACAAGAGATTCAGAGAACCCCTGCACGACAACAAATGAGAAGACCAACTCCCAGACACATAATAATTCGCCTAAACAAAGTAGCTATAAAAGGAAAAATCCTAAAGGCAGCAAGAGAAAAAGGCCAGACTACCTACCAGGGAAAACCAATTAGAATAGCAGCAGATTTATTCACAGAAACCCTGCAGGCCAGGAGAGCCTGGAGCCCTATCTTCAAAGTTCTAAAAGAGAAACAATTTCAACAAAGAATAACCTACCCAGTCAAACTAAGCTTCATTAGTGAGGGAGAAATGAAATCTTTTCCAGATATCCAATCCCTAAGAACCTACGCTGCCACCAGACCACCTCTACAAGAAACACTTAAGAAAGTACTGAACACAGAAGAAAAAGAAAAAAGAACAACAGCATTTTTCAAAAGAGTACAGGCAGAAGATTAAAAACACCCATGAACCAACTCCAAAATCCAAAGAAAGACAACAAACAAACAGGAACAACTCTGTAAGAACCTTATGACAGAGATGAACTCTTGAATTTCAATTATTAGCCTAAAGGTGAATGGACTAAATGCACCACTGAAAAGACATAGAATGGCAAAATGGATAAAATATCATCAGGCAACAATCTATTGCTTTCAAGAGACTCACCTCACTAGAAAGGACATCCACAGACTCAAAGTAAGAGGATGGGAAACAAACTTTCAGGCGAATGGAATACAAAAGAAAGGAGGAGTAGCGATCTTAATTTCAGACAAAATACCCTTCAAGCTATTAAAAATCAAAAAAGATACAGAAGGCCACTACATAATAATAAAAGGCTCAATCCATCAACAAGAAATATCTATTCTAAACATATATGCACCCAACATAGGTGCACCAAATTTAATAAAGCAACTTCTTGGAAAACTAAAGAAAGATATTGACTCTAACACTATCATAACTGGGGACTTTAATACCCCACTCACAACCCTACACAGATCATCAGGACAAAAAATCAGCAAGGAGATCCGGAACCTCAATGTGACTTTGGACCAAATGGACTTAATTGATACCTACAGAATATTCCATCCAAAGACCACAGAATACACATTCTACTCATCACCACATGGAACATATTCTAAGATCGAGCACATACTCAGCCATAAATCAAGCACAAGCAAATTTAAAAGGACCGAAATTCTACCATGCACCTTTTCGGACCACATTGGAATAAAAATAAACATTGACACCAACAAAGTGTGCCCAAAACCCACAAAGACATGGACACTAAACAGTATGAGGCTAAACAACTCCTGGATCAATGATGAAATCAAAACAGAGATCAAAAGATACCTGAAAACAAATGAAAATGAAGAAACATCTTACCAAAATCTCTGGGATGCCCTGAAAGTTGTAGTAAGAGGGGAATTTATATCCCTACAAACACACATGAAGAAAATGGAAGGAACAGAAATTCACAACCTAACAAGCCACCTAAAGAAGCTGGAAAAGCTAGACCACAAAAACCCTAATTTCAGCAGAAGAATCCAGATCACCAAAACAAAAGCCGAAATCCAGGACATAGAAGACACAAAGATAATACAAAAAATCAATGAAATAAAAAGCTGGTTCTTCTAAAGGATAAACAAAATCGATGGATCCCTAGCTAGACTGACCAAAAAAAGAGGAAAAAACCAAATAAGCACAATCTGAAACACAAAAGATGAAGTCACATCTGACCCTGAAGAAATACAAAGGATCATTAGAGACTACTACGTACACTTGTATGGAAACAAACTTGAAAACCTTAAGAAAATGGAGGACTTTCTGATATCACACAACCTACCTAGGTTGGAACAAGAAGAAATTGAGACGCTAAATTGACCAATAACAATCAAGGAAATCGACTATGTAATAAGAAAACTTCCTACAAAAAAAAAACCCTGGTTCAGATGGCTTTCCAGCAGAATTCTACAAAACACTTAAGGAGGAGCTGATACCAATCCTACTGAAGGTATTTCAGGAGATTGAAAAAGATGGAACTCTCCCCAAATCATTTTACGAAGCGAACATCACATTGATAGCCAAGCCAGGTAAAGATCCAACAAAGATAGAGAACTACAGGCCAATATCTTTGATGAACATAGATGCTAAAATG
>NW_007030371.1:88765-89749 GCF_000164805.1 Carlito syrichta | reverse complement strand
ACATTTCTTTATACCAATAATAAACAAACAGAAACCCAAATAAAAAACACAATTCCATTCACAATAGCCACAAAAAAATGAAATACCTTGTCATCTTCCTAACCAGAGACGTGAAAGACCTTTACAATGAAAATTACAAAACATTACTCAAAGAAATCAAAACTGACATGAACAAGTGGAAAAGTATTCCATGCTCATGGATTGGAAGAATCAACATTGTGAAGATGTCCATCTTACCTAAGGCAATCTACAAATTCAACGCAATACCCATTAAATTACCAACAACATTCTTCTCAGACCTAGAAAAAACAACACAGGAATTCTTATGGAAACACAAGCATCCAGAATAGCCAGAACAATCCTCAACAAAAAAACAAAGCAGGTGGTATCACATTACCAGACTTCAAATGTTACTATAAAGCTACAATCATCAAAACAGCTTGGTATTGGTACACGAGCAGACTTATAGATCAATGGAATAGAATTGAGAATCCAGGAGCAAAACCTCAATTTCTCAACCAACTAATCTTCAACAAAGCCCCCACCACCTACCACTGGGGAGAGGAGAACCTATTCAGTAAATGGTGCTGGGAAAACTGGCTGACCACATGCAGAAGATTGAAACAGGACCCCTATCTATCTATCCCCATGCACAAAGGTTAACTCCAAATGGATCAGAGACCTAAATGTAAAACCTCAAACCATAAGAACCTTAGAAAAGGAAGGAAATACCCTCATAGAAATCAGAATTGGCATCCAATTCCTGAACAAAACCCAAAACTCACAGGTCGTAAGAGAGAAGATAGACAAGTGGGACCTTGCTAAACTGACAAGCTTCTGCAAAGCCAAAGAAACCATCAAGACAGCAGGGAGACAGCCTACAGACTGGGAAAAAGTATTTGCCAACTCTAGGTCTGACAAAGGCTTAACATCCTGGATCTACAAGGAACTGAAACGTACTGAAAAGAAGAAAACAAACAACCG
>NW_007030371.1:22775-88503 GCF_000164805.1 Carlito syrichta | reverse complement strand
TTATCACAGCATTGTTCACAATAGCAAGAACCTGGAAACAACCATGCTGCCCATCAAAAAAGGACTGGATTAAAAAATGTGGTACATATACACTATTGAATACTACGCAGCCACAAAAAAGAACAAAATCATGAATTTCACAGCAACCTGGATGGATCTAGAGTCTATAATACTGAGTGTCCCTTCACAGAAACAAAGATCCGAGTATCACATGTTCTCACTCATGTATTGTACCTTGAACATCCAATGTAATACTATTAGAAAATGAAGAATGGTATTGTGAAGCTAAGGGGAGGGAGGGGGATGGGATTAACCGTAGCAAATATCTGCCTGGGGATGGGAAAACACCTCTTATCAACAGGGTGCCTGAATGAAATGTAATTGTACACCTAACCCTTAACCGTACCCCACAAAACCATAATAAAAAAATACTGATTAAAAAAAAAGAGTTTTTATTTATACCTACTTTTTGAATTGTCATGTGTCTAAGAGTTAGTCTACTCATTTCATGGCTTACAGGGGTTCTCTGAATCTCTTGAGTTTGGATGTTCACATCTCTGATGAGATGCAGGAGGTTTTCTTGGATCGTCTTGTGGAATGCTTGTTCCAGGGAGTTCTCATTCTCTTTTCTGCATCAGGGGTCTCAATCAGTCATAAGTTTGGTGTCTTAATATAATACCACATTGTGTGAAGGCTTTGTTCCATCTTTTTAAGCTTCCTTTCTATGATTTTTACAGATTCGGTTAATTGCGTATTTTGCTCTTCAAACTCTGATGTTCTTTTTTCTGCTTGGTTGGTTCTACTTTCCGTGCTTGTCAGTTTTTTATTTATTTTGTTTACTGTATTCACTATTAACATCATATTGGTTATCAACTGTTTCTCATTTTGTTCTTGTCTTTCTTCAGTTCTATTCATCCTTTCCATCACTATCTTGATATCTGGATTTGTGGTTTGTGACCTGTCATCTTGGGGACTCTTCATTGTTTGAATTCCAAAACCTATATTCAGATGCACTGTATTTCCAAAGGTCTGGGTGTTCCTGTGTTCATCTATTGATTCTTCTTCATTTGTGATGGATTGCCCTGCCTTACCATTTTATTTTTTCTTTAATTCCATTGCTCAGTGAGATGGGGGATAGTTCACTTCTGTTTGCTCAAACCCTAATTCTTCCTTAGGTTGAACCTCTGAATTTGTTCAATTTTGAACCCAGGTTGGGAATGGAGGGCTGTGCTATCATTTTGCAGTTTTGAGGTTTGATTAATGTATAATAGGAGGAGCTACCATTCTGAAACTCCCTGGGGCCCACTTCCCACCACCTTATATATCTCATATATGTCCATGCAGTGGGAACGTACGTATAGTCCCTGAACCAAAATAAGTTAAGAGGAAGGAAAGAAACAGAGAAAGAAAGAAGGAAGAAGAAAAGAAGACAAGAGAAAGAAAAAGAAGAGAAATAAATGGCAATAAAGTAATGGATAAACAAACAAAACAAAGATACACTCGCCCTCAAAAATACCCATACACAAAAAAGGGGATTTAAAAAGGACACATACAGACAGATATGAACCAAAAAAGATGCACTCAATCAATCAAAAAAATATGAATTCTCTCTTCTGACCTTTCCTGGAACTACGGGTTCATAACATGTCCTACCGCCTACCCCCTTCACCACCTTTTGTTTTTTACTTGGCATGTACTAACACCGCAGTTTTGGATTTTTGTTTTTTAAACTTTAAATTTTTTTATTTTAAAGTTGTGGGGTACAATTCAGGGTTAGGCATACAATATTCATTATGCAGGTACCCTTGTTGAGGTGTGCCCCCTCTTCCCCAGGCAGATTCCCATTACTGCCAATTCCACCTCCCCGTCCATCCACCCCCTGAAGCTTCAAAATACTGTCAATCCTTTTCTTATAGGATTATGATAGTTGTTCAACGTCCACTTATGAGTGAGAACATGTGATACTCAGTTCTTTGTATACTTAGCTCGCTAAGGTAGGGAGTGGGCTTTGGTCTCTAGACCCTCCTCTTTCCTCTCAAGTAGACCAATCAGGCTGCTCTCCATGTGAGTCACACCTTCCATAGATTGCTGGAGCAAGAGGGTAAATCATATCAGGACTCACTCCAACTCATCTACTACTAGCTCTCCCACTCCCATTTCACATGTCTGTGTTTGGTCCAGTGTGGGAGGTGGGATGTCTGTTTCTCAGGTATTGTGCACTTAGATATGCTCTCTGGGTCAACGATGGTCGATCCCAGAGGGGAGTAAAGATCTCTCCTAGGTCTCAGGAGGAAGGCTGTTGAGATTAGGGTGAGCTAACTCAGGTTTCTGGCCAGGTTCCAGGACAGAGAAAATGGTATCGGCTAGTGTCTTCTCTTCCAGTGGTGTCCAGCTCCAGATTTCCTCACTTTTTCTACATGGCCCACACTGCCAGTTACTGACCTGTTGCCACAGGTGGTGGTGTGGGCCAGGTGCCAGGTGGCAAGAGGCAACTGATCTCTGCTGCCTTTTCATGAAGGCTTCCAAGAAAAATGCAGATGTTCTTATCCATGGGGAGCACAGAATTCAGAGAAGTGGTAAATTGTAGCCTTTTCTGCAGAGAAGCCTGCTTGATCCCGTGTCTCCCCTTAGTTGGATGTTCAATCACCCACTAAAACATGCAGATTCATCCTTATGCAACTTACCCAGTAGAGAATCACACTCTCCAACTGGTTCTATTGCCATCTTGCCCCTGTCTCGCCAGTGATAAGGTTTGACTTTACCTATATTGTGGACTGAAGAAAAATACTGTTGTGATTCAAGCAGCCTGAAAAGTCATACCTATACAAAGTGACTATAGTTAATGTGAACATACACTCTTCTCACCTGTGTGGCAGCTACCTGGCATTCAAAGAGATTGCTGTGATACTTCTACTTATGATGGTGTGGCAGATAATAGGCTCCAATAGTGTCAGCACATCAATGCTGGCGATAAATACAGATAGGCATTCACTGCTGTTCTCTGGGAACAACAGTCGAGTATGGAAGAAAAGATTGCCTTACACATGCTTGTCATGTTGCTACAATTGTTCTGAATCCTTCCAGGAAGCAGATGCAGTGATGGAGAGGCAAGAGGAGAAAGATCGCATAAGTAAGTGTGTACATAAGAGGATTCTTGAAATAGCTGGATTTGGACTCATGACACTACAGTTTACCCAGCATGTGTCCTATGTTACTTTTGTTTGTCACATAAACTTTTAAGTTGTGCAGGGAGAATTAAATAGGACCAGGACATATGAAAATGGGAAAAGAGGTCATTTGTGGTGGCATTTTTCAAAGCAGCAAAGGTTTGTTTATGGAATGGTGATTAGTCCTTTAATGCTTTCCATTCCTTGTGCCACCAAGCATTTGGTTGAGGTTTCAAGATGCCTCTTTAAAAACATGATAGCCTGAAGGACTCAAAGAATGAGCAATGTCCATCATAGCCTTGAAGTAATAGGGATTGGCATAAATATTGTGAAAAGAATTGCAGTAGTCAACTCAAATACACTGTCAAATGCAGAGAAGGTCAGCCAGATCAGACCAATAGGACAAATTAAAATGGTATCGTCCTGCTTTCCTGACTTTCCTTCCAGGGATATATCCAACACTCCAAGACACAAATCATGGGTGAACACATACACACACATGAGTCAGAACAAAAGAAGAATGGGGGTAGGGGAAAGAGAAGAACAAGTGAAAAGCACACACTGCTCGGGTGCAACATTCTTGTCTGCAAAAGGTCCCAAATGGAAGCATGGACAATTATTCTTCTTTAAATTAAGTTCAATGTTTTATTTCTTTTTTTATTCTTTTTTTAATTTTAAAGATGTGGGGTATAATTCAGGATTAGGTATACAAACGTTGATTATGCAGGTACCCTTGTTGATTAGGTATGCCAGTACCTCCCCTAGTAGTTTCCCTCAACTACCAATCCCATTCCCACTCCCCTGACAGTTTCCCACTACCACAAATCCCTTTCTTATAGTATTATAATAATTGTTCAAGGTCCACTTAAGAGTGAAAACACATGGTACTCTGTTCTTTGTTTCTGTGATAGATCACTGAATATGATCGACTGTCCATTTCTAACGTAAAAATTCAACTCTAAACTTTTTCATAAACTTGGTATGGATGATAGTTTAATAGCTGGTAACTCATATCAGAAAGTTGGATTCAAATTATCGATGTCACTTTGCACTTCTTTAAGAATGCAGTATCTTTTGATAACTTACTCGGGTCTTCTAAACTGACTCCAACCTTTTACCACTTTCTGAAACCTACAAATTTTTGTCCCATATATTCTCTTTTCATATAAGAAAAACCAGTCATTCTGCATAGGGTAAAAATGTACTTTTCTTTTCCCCTTGTCATTAAAAACACACAAGGTATTTTTCTCAACTATTTATTTCGGTACCTATGTATATTTAATGTTTCTACTTATAATTATTTGTCCAAAATGCCAAAATATTGTCTGTTTATAACATTTCATTAGATTAATGGAAATTAGTATATATGTGTGTGTGTGTGAGTGTGTGTGTGTGAAAACACTCATAAACTCATATCACCCAAAGATCTTACAGCTTTCAGTTTAAAATTTTAGTCATGAGACAGTAAAACACAATAATATAAACTAGCTAGTTTACAAAAGCATAGTGGAATCCAACTTTCTTCTGTTTTTCTGGCAAAATGGGAAAAGTTAAGGTTACCTGTTCAGAAGGTTCAAGCTTTTTACCAATATTTTTGAAGAAGAATTTTATGATTTTGCATTTGCCTATGATAGGTAACTTTGTCAAGTTTTGGATGAAGCAGATTGTTTTCAAAAGGTTTTTTCCTTATTTATGAATTTATTTAGCTTTACTTTTTCTTCAGTCTCCAATGTGATTAGGGATTAATTGTTCAGAGGTATACATTTCCTTGTAATGCCAAAAGGAAAACAATCTCCAAAGAATCTTAGAAATTTGTAACAATGTATTTCCTTTTGCATTTCAACTTTTAAGACAAGGATTACTGAATTTTATCACAATATAAGTAGAAACATCAGCAGTGACAGAGTAATCAGAGAAAAATAAAGTCAAGATTTAGAAATATCAACGTGAGATCTCAGGATACACATTATTTTACTCTATAATATGGTTAATTATTCGATTCTGATAGAAACATATTTAGAGAAGTTAAATAATGGCAACAGAGCTCTAAATTTTTCTTAATATAATCTGACCATCAGTTAAAAAATGTGTACGCAAGTGAGCCACAATATTGCTGGCTGGAGACCACAAAGAAACTTTGTATTAGCCGACTTTTAGAATTTGAGAATCCCATTAGATTTCATATTAATCTTTTTAGAGCAAAGATAATCTAATTATCCACTGCATATAAAATTCGAGTATTTTCACTAGAAAGATGCCATGTTTTTATATAAGTAATGGCTGCCAGAGAAGACCAAAAGCTTATTTTAGTCCCCAAAGGGGTACAAGGTCCTTCATTAATGTGACCTTATAAATCAGATTTTGAGTAACTCACAATGTTTTCATCTAAAAAGTGGAAACTCATTCTGAGATCAGATTTACCAGAGCAGAGAAGACAAGCTATGAAAGAGGACTGCTTAAAGGTTCATGTGTGTATTGCACACCAGTTCCAAGAATCTTGATACCTTCTGAAGGGGGTCTTGCTTTAGGACTAATATCTGACTCCAGTTTTTGTCATCTTATCACCACCACCACCAACAAAAAAGCTAGACTGTCTAAGATAGTAAATTTTTATGGCAGTGTGCAGTGGACTTGTAATCCTGACATATGCAGACTGTAAGAATCACCGGCATATCTAAAGAGGTTTAGGTAAGAAGAAGTTTTTAAAGGCAAAGAGCGAACATGTAAGTTGTTTTTGCGACAAAAACAGCATTGGTTACAGGGCCTTAGTGCAGAAACTCAATTTATCAGTTGAGGTGATGAGTCAGGAATGTGTTCTTTTTAATCCAGCTACCTGTCTTAGTCACTTAGGTAGCAAGCTGCAGTTTGGAAATTCCTTGACAAAAGTTCTTGATACAGGTAAATGTGCACAAGATCTTTTCAGGAGTCTATGTAATAGTTCTTATCATTAGCATGTGGTCATGGGACCCATCTTTCTTAACCTTGTGGCAATATTTTTTTACTCTTGTTAAGGCTTTGATTCTGACAACTTTCACACTGACATACTGATGAGAAAATATGCCTTCTCCATCCTGTCTCATTTTTGTTATTCAGATGCAGGTGGTTGTATATACTCAACTTTCACCCCATGCCAGTCTTAAAGCTCATCTGGCCATGATTTTATCTCATTTTCCTAACAACATTTGTAAAACACAACAGATAAAAAATATTCTGGAGGTTCCATGGGAACTGAAAAAGTTAATTTGTATTGCATATGATACAGCAGAATTTCATATCTTAGTTCTCTTTGTTCTTTTCCAGAATTTCTTTCTTAGGCCTTCCCTGAATTACCTCTTTTATTTCTCTACACCTCTAATCTCCCTTTTAAAAGAATCCTGGTTCTCACCAATTAGAACTGGTCTTCAGTTTGCACATCTCACTCAGCAAAACAAATGCACTCACCTGTCCCATTGGAGGGCATACCTTTCCCTTTACAAGTAGCATAAGAAGGTCTTGTTTGAACAAAGATGCAGACGGTTTATGTCCCTGTCAGGGAATGGAATTATACTATTAATAAATTTTAAAAGCCTTTAAATATGCTGCTGCACTTTTCCATAAAAGAAGTAAAAAAGACTTTTGGGTAAGCATATGTAAATACAAATGTAAAAATGAGAAGACCATGTTAAGCTACATTGATGTCAATTTATTTTTCCTAGACATGGCACTAAGGGGCATTTCTCCTTTTGAGAATGATATTATTTGAACAGTAACAAGAAATGAAAAGGACTTCAGGAAATTAAGGAGGACATCACAAATTTTAGAACTGCAAATTTTAGCTCAAAGAGTTGATCATCAAAAAATGAAAAAGTGATGTTGAAGTGTTGAAGCCACAAAGGAAAGTGGTGTGATATGCAACTGGGCTAGAGTCACATCAGAGCATGTATCTTTCCTTCAGTGTGAGCTCTTCGTGGGAAGCAAAATGGATAAAGATTCCCGCTGTAAAGGTAGTTATGTGCATAGGAAGTTAGGGAGCTTCAGGAAGAGTTTCTGAGACATCTGCACCTTTTTTTTTCCATTTCATATGTAATAGAGAGGAAATGCAGTGGGACGACAAGGAAAATCTCAAATAACCAGGCTGGCAATCCTGTGACTTCCTGGGATACATTATCATTTTTCTGTAAAATATATTTTGTACTTACAAAAACAGTGTGTGGATATGATGAGTCTTGCCACAACACAAGTTATGTAAACTTTAAATTTATGCCTTACTTATGAAGACAAAACAAACCTTCCATCTCCTTATCAGACCATACTTTATTTTCTGCCAGGAGCTTCTTACTGCTATCAGATCTTTGAGCTGGAAGATGGCTTTGGAGAACATATGTGGTCTTCACTAATCTCTGTTGTGGGTATTTCCCAGTATGAAGAGAACCTCAGAGGCAGAGTCAGTATGAACTAAGAATGCTGCAAATAGTATTATCCCACAGAAACATGGGCAGTCAGTTTAAAAACAAGCATGTCACCCACTGGATATGTCCTTATTAATGAGCTTGGTTAAGTTATGGAGGAAGCACAAAAAATCTTAGTGGAGGGTTGACATAACATTAGCGGTCTTATGCAACTATCATGTTAGCGTTGATGAAGAAATTCATGCTAAAGGGTGATAATACACAATAAGTTAGTGGAGAAGAAAAATCAGTTGATTTGTTCTGTAACAGTTGGAAGCATATTTTTTAAATGGAGTAATAAATTGATGAAAACCATAATTCAAGAGTCAGAATATTCCATAGCTTACATGGGAGAAAAATATCAGTTGATTAACCTAAGCTGTTTAGACAATATGGATTTCTCTAAGACTGTGACGCTTGTGTTTGTATTCCTTCAACAAATGGACATTTCATAATTCTAATCAATACTGTGATAGTCAAAATTTTTAATTTTTAAAATTTAATGTTAATACTAAAGTTACTTGCCATAAAATATAATTTATGAAAATGGTTTCTATTAAAATAATAAATGAATATGGATTTATGGGAAAAAGAGACTTTTTAAATCAAAGACAAATTTGTCACACAAATTGATCTTGAGGGCATGTTTAAGTGCCTTATTTGTTAATGGAAGAATTAGCAACTAGAGTATAGAATGTACTATTTTCAAGTAAATTTACTTCTATTTGTCTTATGTAATCTATACAAATATACATATGTAAATACACACACATTAGCATAAGTAGCTAAGCTTCTGAGTACAAATACTGCTTTACATTGGGCAGCTAAAAAGAATTCTTAACCATGAAGTTGACACCTGAGAACACCATCTCAACAATTTCAGGAAATTCGTGACTCATCCTGTAAACCCCAGACTTCAGGAGGCTGTGACAAGTGGATTGCCTGACCCTGCTGGTTTGAAACAAGCCTGGACAACTTGGTGAGACCTCATCTCTACAATAAATCAAAAATTAGCCCGGCATGGTAGCGTATGCCTGTAGTTCTGGCTACATAGAAGGCTAAAGCAAAAGGATCGCCATCGTTCAGCAGGTTGACGCTGGGGTGGCAGTAATGTGCCACTGCACTCCAGCCTTGGCGACAGAGTGAGACTCCAACTAAAGAAAAAAGTATATAGGAACTAATGATAAATAAATTTATTTGTAAATATAGACATAGCAAGCCCCCAAATTTTGTCTCAAACAGTTGTCCCTAATCTCAGAATGTTATCCATCATTTCTTTAGGTTTGTTGCAAATTTGCCATGTCATCTTTGTTCTTGTTGAATCATGGAAAAAATGATTTATTTATAGTAAGTATATTTTAATAGAAATTATTTGTCCTAACTTTTCCAAGTGGCTATTTAAACTTTGGTATACTTAGCAGGTCTTTTGATGTTTTTCTTGGAATATACTTTACAAGCAGTTAATTATTCCTAATTATGCCTCCTTTATACAGCTTTCCTTTTCTTTTGTAATGTACACTAATCAGCATTACATTTATATCCTATATTGATTTAATTTTCACTTCACAATCAGAATAAATACTATGACGGCAGGGCATTAACTGTTTTCTTCTTTGCTGTATTCTTACTGCATAAAACAGGGTACATAACACCCTTCAAAAAGTATTTGTTGAGAAAATGATTGGATAAATATATATTATAGTTACATTGTTGCCATTGATGGATTGCCTTGTTATTTTATTACTCCTCTATTAATGATTACCTGAGTTACTCTGGTTTTTTTCAGGATTATGAAGCCAATGTCTCAATATTATCATTCTTGGTTAGTGGAGATGATGGTTATCTTTATAACTCTCACTTCACTTCCTGTTGATTACTACCTTTAATTCAGTTAATTAGACCTATAGCAAATGGGTCAGGTTTACTACAAAATGAAATGTCCACCCCCCACATTAATGATATTCCATGTACTGTGGTTGTAAACTATTAGCAAAACTTCATAGGGTTAGTGATTCAAGGGTGTGTAAATTGGCATTCAGGAGACAACAAAATATCTGGTGGTACTTTTGAAAGAGAAGCTTTGAAGCCTTCTGGGAGCAAACTTTCTTTGACTCCCTCTCCAGTAACAGACAAGAGAGTGTACCTCTGAGAGCCATTTTGTGATCCCAAGACTTTATCCTCAAGCAAAAGGTGACAGTAATGACGGCAGAAGACAGAGATGGAAATAACTGGGCTGAAATATCTGAATGAGCCAAACAGTTTGATAGAGTTTGGCTTGTTCCACTACTCCAAAATTACAAGTTGAAATTTGATCCCCAATGTTGGAGGTGGGGGCCAATGGGAGAAGTTTTGGTCTTGAGCTAAATCCTTAAGAATGACTTGGTGCAGTACTTTGGTAATGAGCTCTACTAGCTCTTAATATAGTTGGTAGTTAAAAAGGACCTGGCACCTTCTTTTCCTCTCTCTCTTGCCTGTTTTCAGGTCTGGTGATCTCTACAAACTGATGTCCCTTGACACACTAGCATGAGTAGAAGACGCCTGAAGCACTTACCAGAATAAGATGTTGGTGCCATGTTTCTTGTATGCCTCAAAACCAAGTGAAATAGGACTCTGTTGTGTACATATTAAGTCTCAGTATTCCATTATAACAACAAGAAATGGACTAAGATTACCAACCTTAAAGCCCACTGTTCTTCTAAGCTTCCATCTGAGAATTTTTAACAATGCTATGAATTGAATATTTTGTTTCCTCCTTTCTTAATCAGAACACTTAAACACCGAGGCATAAAGGGAACATATCTCAAAATAGTAAGAGCCATCTATGGTAAACCCACAGCCTACATAGTGCTACACAGACAGAAATTGGGAGTATTTCCCCTGAAAACCAGAACAAGACGGATTGCCCACTCTCACCCCTCCTGTGAAACATAGTGTTGGAAGTCCTAGCTAGAGCAGTCAGACAACAGAAGGAAATGAGGGGTAACCAAATAGGAAAAGAAGAAGTCAAGTTATTCCTCTTTGCTGACTGTATGATTCTACACCTCAAAAATCCATCAGAATCTGTCAAAAATTTCCTTGCAATGATAAAGGACTTTGGCAAGGTATCAGGGTTAAAAATAAATGTGCAAGAGACAGTCACGTTCTTCAAACAGGTAGAGAAACATGTCAAAAGCACAATCCCATTTATAATAACCATAAATAAATGAAATACATCAGCACCATCCTACCTATAGAGGTGAAAGATCTTTACAATGAAAACTACAAAGCACTACTCAAAGAACTCAAAGATGACATAAACTAATGGAAAAATATTCCATGCTCACAGATTGGAAGAATCAACTTTGCTAAGATGTCCACCCTACCCAGGGCAATCTACAGATTTGATATAATACACAACATCAACCTCCTCAATCCTGGAAACAACAATACAGAAACTTATATGGAAAAAGAAAAGTAGAAAGGCAGTAACCAATGGCTGACTAGAAGAAAATTAGTGTGTATATAATTTCAGTTTTAAGGTATGAAAATTTTCTAAAAACTACTGCACAACAATGTGAGTATATTTAATATTACTGAACTGTACACTTATAAAGGGTCAAGATGGTTTTTTAAAAAGGAGGAAGCACAGGAATAGATCATTATAATCTTGAACTAGTTAATAGTTAATAGATATCACACCAAAAGCACAATAAAGAAACAAAAAATACACAAATTGACTCATTCAAACTCAAAACTTCTGTGTTTCAAAGAGTGCTATCATGAAAGGAAGGGACAGAAAATGGGATGGGAGAATATTCTTGCAAATTTTGTCTTAGAAGAATGTTTCTCTGCACTGGTGTTCCTGGTGTCTATCCTGCCCCTGGATTTTCTGGTGTTTCTCCCTCCTCTGGTGTTCCTGATGTCTCTAGCTGCCCTGATGTACCTTGTGTCCCTCCCTCTTCTGAGGTACCTATGTGAGAGTCAGTCCTTCCTGCTCATCTCCTCGTTAAGGACCAAGGGATCCCTCTGCAGTTCTGGGGAGAGCAGATCTTCTAGAAATTGTGGGCGAATGACAGCCTCTGCCTATAATTACAGGGACAGGATGAGAGCATCCTGAGCATGGAGAACCCTGGAGCCAAAGGGACCCCAGGAGAGGCAGAAAGAAATGAACACCCTTCCTGGTCCACCCCAATGCATGGTGTTTTACATCCTGGCCATCCCTAGGTGCACAAACACATACACACACACACACACACACATATGGTGGTAGGAAAACATACACCTGGACATAGACAGACATAATTCACTGAGACATATAAACAGAATTGCATACAGACACAGAAAAATGCAGAGACACACATGTATACAAACTCACACCCAAAAAGACAGACACTGAAATAAACCAAACACTGACACACAGACACATCCTCTTACACTCACTCACAGTCTCATCCAAACACACACACGCGCGCGCGCGCGCACACACACACACACACACACACAAACACACCCGCACTGCTTAGTAGCTGAGGAGCAGAGTTGAATTCCAAGAGCTTGACTCCCCAGAAAAACACAGACCCCGGTGCTCCAGCACAGCCCATTTTGGTAATGAAGATTTCCAGGGAGCACAGCTTGTCAAGGTAGCTCAGGAGACCCTGGTATGGAAATATCTCGTCCTGTTCCTGAGGTTGTAGACTCATGTCCTCTTGCTGTTGTCCCTTGAGACAAGGCCCCAGCAATCCCTCCATGATATTAAAGTTCTCCCTCATGGCTTCAGGTGGAATCTCCTTGGGTACCTTGGTCTCTGGTGGCCGCTGGGATCTGGGTGGTACCAGGTGAGCAGGCAGGGCCTTGGGGCCGGCCTTGCTGGGAAGGTCAACTGAGGCCAACATGAAGAAGAACAGGTGTGACAGGGTCTTCAGCTCCCGACTCCACCACTCTGGGGAGGAAAATTCTCAGGGACATGAAACATGTCCAGCCTGGCTTGGGACACCTGAGTAGGACCACGAGAGTTGACGCAGCAGGAGGTGGCGTCATGTGGGAGGACATGAGGAGTCTGTGACATCCCAGTTCTCACACCATGAATGTCCCTTCCTGAGCAGACTGAATGGTGGGTTTTGGATGGGAAAGCAATAAAGCTATGGAACCTGACCAGGTAAATCAGAGGCCACGGACACGAGCAGGTAAGTTCCCAGGATCTGGGTAAGGCCTGGAAAGTATGGAAAGTGGACAGTGGCCTCCCTGGGCTCCTTGGTTGTTGTCAAAGGCTCCTGTAGGGAAGTGGGAAGCCATACCTGGTTGGGCACCCTTGTGGCTGGAGACCTTGAGGTACAGGCCTCAGTGGGGCTGGAGGAGGCAGGGCCAGGGGCACTGTCATCGGCTGCAATTTCTGAGTCTGCGTCTCCTCAGTCTCAAATTCCATGAACCTGGGGATGAGGGAGGCACAGCCACACTGAGTAAAGGTCCAGGCCCCCCCAACATCCAGCAGCCCTCAAAGACAGGGATGGGGAGGGAGTGTCTTTGGGGTCCCATCCAGGCCTTGCCTGGGGACAGTCCCGGGAGGGGTCGCTCCCACAAGTAAAGCAACAGTTTGAGGGCTCCTCATCGAGCACCTCTGGAACCACAGCAGATGACCCCTCACAAAGACGCAGCTGGATCAGGGTTACCACTCAGGAGAAAACATTAGGGAGATTGTCCTGAGCAGGACACCAAAGGACAGGACTCGAGAGCTTGAGGATAATGTGGGAAAGAAATGGTGCAGGACATACGAGGATAGGGACACATAGACTAGAGGAGGGATCTCATGGCCTCTGAGGTTGGTTGTCCATCGGCTATAGTAGGGGTAATGAATGAGGAGCTACATCAGCAGGACTGGAAGCAGGTCGTGGGCTCCTGAGGTGCTGACCACTCCAAAACTGTCCCCAGACCCTGCTGGGATGGCAAGTGAAAAGCTTCTGACCACTTCTCCGAAGGACAATGGACCACAGAAATGTGGTCAGCATCTCTCCCCCTATCCTCAGAAGTGAGGTTGCCCCCTCTGGGCTGTGTTGGTAACTGTTCCAGCCATGACCTCTGATATCAACAAGGGTTTGACCTCAGACCTGGCAGGAGTCGCTTTTGATACGGCAGGAGAAAGACCCTAAGGACTCCAGGTAAAGGATGCAGCTTCCTGAGCGTCAAAAAGCCAGAATGTCCTGTGGCAGTCTGCGTACTCTCCCCATCCTCTACGCACTCAGCACAGCAGCCCTTACACCCAGGACCCAGGCACGGGTTGCTGCTTGTCAATAAAGGCTTTGGCATGACCTTCCTATGTTCAGTTCGTGTGGTGGTGGGGCCACAATGGGGGTTAGGTTCTGCCTCTTCCAAGAACCCTGTGGTCAAAATGGGGATGAGGAGACAGGCCACAGCCAGCTGGGTGAGGAGCAGCAGGAGTCCAAGGCGTCACTAATACAAGGCCCATCGCAGACCCAGGGCCCACTCATTCCGAGGGTAAAGCAGGTTTCCTCAAACGCGTTCTCTTACCATTCTTGTACCGTGAGGGATATATTTCCACCTCCTTGAGTGCAGAGGACTCACTGACTGGCCCCCTTAGGCACCAGCAAATGGAGAGTCCAGGACTGAGACCTTCCCTCCACACATTTTTCCAAGTGCCCAAAGTGTGCTGAGGTCTATCCCAGGAACACAGTGTGTGGGGTAGGTGAAGGTGCATACCCACAATCCATGAGAACCTGCATGATGTGGTTTTTAGAGGCTTTCTGAACTCAGGAGCAGGGTGTGCAACCCCACAGCATGCTGGCACAGTGGAGCACCTGCTCGGGGGCCTTCTCCATGTGGAGCCTGACCTGGGAAAAGAGAGTGTGGCAGCCAGGGAATGCACCCCCAGCAAAAATGTTCCTTCTCAGGAGCCAAAGAGGCAGGCAGGACTTGGTCTCTTCACACAGACAGGAGAAGGGAAAGGCAGAGGGACATCTCTAGGGGCAAGTGGCAAGGTCCAGGGAGTAAAGGAAGGGAGAGGGTATAGATGTGGCCATTTGTCACCCAACAGAAGAACCAGGCCACTGTGCTCCTCAACTGTTTGGCCCAGTTTCTGCCACAAAGACCACAGCTTTGCATGCTGGGCAGGATTGGGGCAGACACACTGGGAATCACCAACATCCTGACTGGACATGAACACTGGAGGAGGAATTAGAAATCAAAATGAAGCGGAAGGCATGAGCCAGGGGGGAATGAGGGCAGGTATTGGGCATGACTTGCCAGGATGGGAGACTCTTAGAGGGGGCTAGAAAAGTGTACCAGAGGTCAGCCATGTACACTAGTCAAGGTAGTTCCCAGAGATGGGCTGGACCGTCGGGAAAGAGCAGGTGTGATCCCAGGCTCAGCCTATCCCTGTTCTCTCCTCCATTCACTGAACCTGCTCCTGCAGGAGCAGAGGTGTCCCTTCAGCCAATAGCCAGTCCTGCCCCCAGGGAGCTTCTAACAACATTGTCACCTTCCAGGCAGCCTCTGCTTGACCCCTGGGATATATGCCCATTCCTGGCAGGAAGACACTGACCTGTCTCCCTCACATTGTCCAATCCCTCTTACCCTGGAACCACCTGATGCCGAGACCAGACAACTCCAGGTTGGAGTGCTGTGCCTATGGCTCTTGGAAATAGTGTGAATGAAGGAGCTGTTTTAGAGGCCAATATTAATTACATGGCATCAAACTCTGCAGAAGAGTGAATCATCCATGGGGAGGGAATTGGAATTGTGGAGACTCCTGGACAGAACCTCAGGGCCCATGAGGCCAGTCCCCACAGCCACAGCAAGATGGGTGCACCTCACTCTAGCAACCTGCTTGCCCAGAAATCCCCAGAGGAACTTCACATGTTCCTGCCTAGATCATATCCCAATATGTTCAGGTGGACAGACGCCTGCTTATCCCTCAACCCACTGTTCTTAGTTCTGGCCTGCTGAGGGTAAAGGAGGAGCTACCGCTGCCCCCATTTTGACACCTGCCTAGACTGCAAGACACCAGCTTCTGTATCCAGATGAAGACGGTGTCCTCACAAGCCAAGGCTGTTCCCTTGGCAAAACCACACACTTGGGAAAAGCCATGGCTGGCTTTAGGGTAAGTTCATCCCTAACACCAGCCTCCAAGGAAGCAGAAAGAAGCTGCTCAGAGAACACCTTCTCCAGGCCCTGAGAAGAAAAGGGGACGGGACACAGCTGCAAGGTTCACAGCAACTTTCCATCAAGACTGTTAAGACTAGAGATACTGACGGGACAATCCGGTGAGGCTTCTGTCATAGGCAAAGTCATAAGAGTTGGTGTAAGTGTGTCTCAGGAATATGTCAGAGTCTGTCAGTCCAAGGTAGCCAGCTTACACCTCCCCTAACTCTAATCAAGCCATAACCCTATCCTTGAGGTAGGCCAAAGTCCTTGTGGATCCCAGACCTGGGCACCTCCCATATCCTTTTGTCCTCAAGTGCCCACTCCACTGAGCAAAACAGACCAAGGAGAGAGGCAGCCTGTGAACTTTTGCCAATGAAACTAACTTTATTCACATCTATGCACTATGCTCAACGATGGGCTACATACTCCCTCCTGCAGGTCCTACAACCCACCCTGGAGCTGCTCTCTCCCTGCCCCAGGAGCTGCCCACCTCCAACCTACTGAGGCACAGTAGTGTCAGCATTCTCTGGGCGGATCCCTGGCTACTTTGGGGGAGTAGATGCCCTATGGATTACATAGTCCAAGTCCCCAAGTGAGAGTTGCCACTTAGGAGGTTGTCCGCAAACCCTTCATGCTGCAGTGTCGTTTCCTCCCCCTCTCAGTGACAGATGAGTCGCACCTTCTTTTTGGGGGGTGTGAAGGTGGGCCCAATCCCGAGCCTATTGCTTGTCCCCCAGATACTGGGAACCCAGGCCTCTGAAGGAACATCTGTCCACCAGGTAACGGTCCTCCAAAGGGAGCTGACTCTCTGGACTTGGTATTAGGAATTGATGCAGAGCTGTGGTCCTTTGATGAGTAGGTGGGGGGTGGTGGACTCGCTGAGGACCCAGATCTCCACAACACTGAAGTCCGGAGGAAGGTCCTGGACTCAAGGAAGGTTCCCAGGGCAGCAGGTGGTCCCAGCAGCCCAAGAGGGAGGCCAGGCTGTCGTCCTCATCCTCATCCTCACTAAACATATCCACTTGCCCAGTTGTCACACAGACAGGAGGGGCTTCTTCTACGAGACCAGGAGAGAATGGACGGTGGTCCTGGGCAGAAGAGGGTGGCTGAGCTGCATTTGGTATGGAAGGCTTTGGGCACCTCGGTAGTAGAGTACGGTCCTCAAGCCAGGACAGGGTGGTGTGCACTCGGCCATGTCCAGAAGGGCATTGTAAGGCCATCTGGGGTACACAGGTGTCTGTGATGACTCTTAGTTGGTGGTCCCAGTCGTGTGTCTTGGCTAGCTGCAGACTTGAGGGAAAGCAATCGCAACCCAGAGACACCATGACTCAGGGTGGTCCCTGCATCCTCTTCCTCCTTCAGGGCCAGGAAGTGCTTCTCTACCAGCTGGGGAGAAATCAGGCACTCAGTGGGCTGCCCAGGTGACCAGGCTCCAAGGAGGTGGTATCAAAAGAACTTGGCAGGGGAAGGGGGAGGACTGCAAAAAGGGCTTGATGACAAGACAGTCTGTAGCTCTGCTGGCCCTGCAGAGCTTGACTACAGGTGTGTCCTGACCACCCCTTGGCTCCACTCCCACTTCTCAATTATAAATACCTGCATTTTCTCCCTGGGGAGACTCCCCTCAGAACCCAGAATATGGCCAGTGTAGAGGAGAAAATCAGGTGGGTCGTTTATGCTGCTATCCCTCCCTCCCCTGGAGTTCCTAGTGTTCGTCCCTCCCCTGCGTTGTTGGTGTCCTCCTACACAGGCATCCCGGGTGTGCCTCATTCCCCTGTGTGGCTGGTGTACCTCCCTGCCCTAGTGTTGGCTTGTGGGTTTCCCTTCCTGGGTGAAATTGCTTGCATCTCTCCCTGTCCTGAAATTCCTGGTGTCCCTTTTGCCGTGGTGTTCTTGGTGTCCCGCCTGCCCTGGTGTTCCCGGTATCCGTTCCTCTGCTGAAGTTCCTCAACCTCCCCCTGCCCTGATGTTCCCCATGTCCCTCCTACCATTTGGTCCCATGTGTGCATCCCTGCCCTGGGTTTTCTGGTGTCATTCCCTGCCCTGATGTTCCTGGTGTCCCTCCCTGCCCAAAGTTTCTGGTGCTCTCCCTGCCCAGTGTTCCTGGTGTCTCTCCCTGCTTTGGAGTTCTGGGTGTCTTCCCTCTGCTGGATTTTCTGGTGTCCCTCTCTGCTCTGGTATACTTGGTGTCTATCCTTCCCCTGAAATTACTGGTTTCCCTCCTTCCACTGGTGTTTCTAGTGTCCCTCACTCTCCGAAATCCTGGTGTCCCTCCCCGCCCTGAAATTCCTGGAGTCCCTCCCCGTCCTGTTGTTCCCAGTATCCCTCGCTCCCCTGGTGTTCCCGATATCTCTTCCTCCCCTGGACTTCCACATGTTTCCTGCTCTGGTGTTCCCGGTGTCCCTCCTGCCCTGGTTTTCCTGATATCACTTCTTGTCCTGAAGTTCCTAGTGGCCCTACCTGCCCTGGTGTGCCTTGTGTCTCTCCCTGCTCTGGTGTCCCTGGTGTCTCTCCTTCCCTTGACGTACTGGGTAACATCCCATCACTGGTGTTTCCAGTGTCCCTCACTCCCCTGAATCTCCTGGTGTTCCTCCCTGCCCTGAAACTCCTGGAGTAACTCCGGCCCTCTTGTTCCCAGTGATCCTCCCTCTGCTGTTGTTCCTGGGCTGGGTCCCTCCCTGGTGTTCCCGACGACCTTCCTTCCCTGGTGTTCACGGTGTCCCTCCCTGTCCTGGTATTTCCGGTGTCCCCCCGAGGCCTGGTGTTCCTGGTGTTCCTCCCTGCCCTTGTCTTTCTGGTGTCTTTCTTCCCCTGGGATCCCTCCATGCCCTGGTGTCCTCGTTTTCCTCCCTGTCCCGGTGTTCCTGGTGTTCCTCCCTCCAGTGAATTTTTTGGCATCATTCTCTGCTCTAAAATCCTGGTGTCCACCCCTGCCCGAGTGTTCCTGGTGCCTCTCCTTTTCCTGGTATTCCTGGTGTCTCTTCCTGCCCTGAAGTTCCAGGTGTCCCTCCCTGTGCTGGAATTGCCAGTGTCCCTCCCTCTCTGAAGTTCCTCACATCTCTCTCTGATGTTAAGTTCCCCGTGTTCCTCCAGCCCTGATGTTTCTGGTGTACTTTCCTGCCCTGGTGTTCCTGATATCTCCCACCTGATGGCTTTTCTGGTGTCTGTCCCTCCCGTGAAGTCCCTGGTGTCCCTCTTGGATCTGAAGTTCCTGGTGCTCTTCCTCCCCTGGGTTTCCCTCCCTTCCCTGGTATTCCTGGTGTCCCTCTCTACACTGTTGGTCCCAGAGGGCCACCTGCCTTGCTGTCCTGATGTCCCCATTGTCCCTCCCTCTCCCAGTGTGCCTCGCAGCCCTGAAGTTCCCAGTGTTCCTCACTCCACTGGTGTTCCCCAGCGTTCCTTTCTACTCAGGTGTTCCTGGCATCCCTACCTCCCCTAGATTCCTGGTGACCTGGTGACTTTCCCTGCCCTAAAGTTCCTGGTATCCATACCTACCCTGGTGTTCGTGGCATCTTTTCTTTCCTTGATGTTACCAGTGTTCTTCACTCCCCAGGAGTTCCTCGTGTCCCTCCCTGCCACAGTGCTCCCACTGTCCCTCCCTATCCCTGGTCTTCCTGGAGGCCCTTCCTCCCCTGATGGTCCCGGCATCCATTCCTGCCCAGGTGTTCCTGGTGTCTCTCTTCCTGCTGGTGATCCCGGTGTTTCTCCCTTCCCTGGTGTTCCTGCTCTCCATCCCACCAATCGTGTTCTTGGTGTCTCCCCCTCCCATGGATTTCCCAGTATCCTTCCCTTCCCTGGTTTTTCTTGTGTCTCCAGCTGCCCTGATGTACCTGGTGTCCCTCCCTCCTCTGGTGTACCTGTGTGACGGTCATTCCTTCTTCCTGCTCAAGCTCCTCGGTAAGGCCAAGGGATCACTCTGCAGTTCTGGGGAGAGCAGATCTTCGAGGAATTGTGGACGAATGACAGCCTCCACCTATGATTACAGGGACAGCATGAGAGCATCCCGAGCATGGAGAACCCTGAAGCCAAAGGGACACCAGGAGGGGCAGAAAGAAATGACCACCCTTCCTGGTCCACACCCCATGCATGTTTCCCATTGTCCCTCCCTCTCCTGAAGTTCCCAGTGTGCCTCGCAGTCATATTTCACTGAGTCAGATAAACAGAATGCATGCACACACAGAAAAATGCAGAGACACATAGCGCATACAAATTCACACCCAAAAAGACACACACTGAAAAAAAAAAATACTGACATACAGAAACATCCACTTACATACACTCACACAGTCACATCCACACACACGCAATGCTTAGTAGCTGAAGAACAGACCTGGATTCCCAGAGCTTGGGTCCCCAGAAAACCACAGGCCCTGGCACTCCAGGACAGCTCACATTGGTAATAAAGTCTTCCTGAGAGCACAATTCTCAAGGTAGCTCGGAGTCCCTCATCCGGGAATGTCTCGTCCTCCTCCTGAGGTTGTAGAATCATGTCCTCTTGCTGTTGTCCCTGGAGGCAAGGCCCCAGCAATCCCTCCATGATATTACAGTTCTACCTCATGGCTTCAGGTGGAATCTCCTTGGGGACCGGGGTCTCTGGTGGCCGCTGGGGTCTGGGTGGTACCAGGTGAGCAGGCAGGGCCTTGGGGCTGGCCTTGCTGGGAAGGTCAGCTGAGGCCAAGATGAACAAGAACAGGTGTGACAGGGCCTTCAGCTCCCACCTCCATCACTCTGGGGAGGGGGCTGCTTGGGGACACGAAATAGGTCCAGCCTGGGTTGGGACACCTGACTAGGACCACGAGGGCTGACACTGCAGGAGGTGGGATAGACATAACAACATCATGTGGGAGTCGCTAGGAGCCAATGAGATCCCAGGTCTCACACCACCAATGCCTATGGCTAAGCAGACTGAATGGTGGGTTTTGTCTGGGAAAGAGATTAAGCTTTGGAAATTGAGCAGGTGACTCCCAGGCCACGGCCATGAACAGGTGAGTTCCCAGGCTCTGGGAAGGCCAGGAAAGTATGGAAAGTGTGGACAACGGCCTCCCTGTGCCCCCTGGTGGTTACCAAAGGCTCCTGTAAGGAAGTGGAAACCATACCTGGTTGGGCACCCTCAGGGTCTGGAGGCCTTGGAGGGTCAGGCCTCAGTGGGGCTGGAGGAGGCAGGCCCAGGGGCACAGTCATTGGTGGAAATTCCTGAATCTGCATCTCCTCAGACTCAAATTCCATGACCCTGGGGATGAGGAGACACAACAACACTGAGTAAAGGTCAGGACAGCCCCCAATCTCCAGCTGCCCTCAAAGACTGGGAAGGGGAGGGAGTCCTTGGGTGTCCCATCCAGGCCTTGCCTGGGGACAGTCCCAGGAAGGGGACACTCCTACAGGCAAGGCCACAGTTTGGGGACTACCGAAACAGCACAGTTTGGGGACTTCTCAAACTGCAGATGATCCCTCCTGAAGATGCAACCGAATCAGGGCTACTACTCAAGAAAAAAAGATGAGGGAGGTTGTCCAGAGCAGAAGACCCAAGACCAGGGCTTGAGAGCTTGAGGATAACATGGGAAAAAAGTGGTACAGGATACACAAGGATAGGGACACATAGACTAGCAGAGGGATCTCAGGTCCTCTGAGGTCTGTTGCCCATCTGCTCTAGTGGGGATGATGTTTGAGGAGCTACGTCAGTGGGCTGGAAGCAGGGCTCAAGAGCCTGAGATGCTGGCCACCCACCAACCGACCCCAGAACAAGCTGAGATGGCAGATGACCAGCTTCTGACCACTTTTCCGTAGGACAGTGGACCCCAGAAATGTATTCGGCATCTCTGCGTGATCCCCAGAAGTGAGGTGGCTCTCTATGGGCTATGTTGGTAATTTTCCCGCCATAACCTCCAATATCAACAAGGGATTTGACCTCAGGCCTGGCAGGGGGTGCTTCTGAGATGGCAGGAGAAAGACCCTAAGGACACCAGGTAAAGGATGCAGCTTCCTGAGCGTCAAAGGGCCAGAGTGTCCTGTGACAGTCTACATACTTCCCCCATCCTCTGTGCACTCAGTACAGCAGCCCTTGCACCCAGGGCCCCAACTCACTTTGCGGCCATCTCATAATACATCATTCAGTTGGAGGTACCGGTGCACTGCCACTCCTGCATGGTTCAACAACGTCCCTCCTCCAGGGGCATGGTGGACTTCAGACAGGCCAGGGATCGGAGCACTGGGCTGTAAGAACAAGCACCAGTCACACTGCCATGCCCACCTTCTGTGCAGAGCCAGCCCCACCCAGTACTTATCTTAGGGCCTCTCGGTCTTTCCTGCCATTTCTTTCTGTCACATTGTACCCCAGTGTGGGCACCTGGGACCCCAGGATGGCCTCACATGACCAAACATCAACACCTCGGGGATCATGTGGTGTCCCTGCCTACCCTATGAGTCCCCAGTAAGGCTATGTGGAATGATTAGTGCTGTGGGTGGAATATTTGTTCCCCCTTCCCAATTCCAGACTTGAAGCCCTAACAGCCAATTTGAGGGTCTTCACAGGTGACACTATGGGAGGTGGTCAGGACAAGACCAGGCCTCGAGGGTGGAACTCTCAGAATGGGATTAGTGCCCTGATGCGAAGAGGAAGAAGCACAGACCTCTCTCACTATCTCATGAGGACACAGCCAGAGCTGGCCACCTCCGGCTTGGAGGGTAGCCCTGACCAGAACGGACTCTGCAGTCACGCAGACCTGTGCCTTCTGGCCTCTACAGCTCTAACACATGATCGCCAAGTCTTTAGTGTTCAGGACAGCCTGAGCGGATGAGACCCTGCTGGACTGATCTGAAGCAAGGGTTAACACACAGGTTCCAGGGCCCCAGGACTGAACTTTTAACCAGCTTCCTGGCAGCTCTGGAGAGAGGCAGAAAGCTCAGAGTCCCCGTGGGGAGCAGGAACAGGTGTCCAGCACAGCAGAGAGTGGTACCCAGAACAACTGTAGGCAGACGGTAAACCCTAGGCAGCTCCCCTGGGGGAGTCATTTGCCCAGCCCACATTGCTCGGCTACATGGGGATATGACCTTTCTCCGGTGCGCTAGATCACTGGATCCCTCCGTCCCGGCTGCTCTCTATATGATCTCCAGACTCAGCTCAGGCTTGGGGTGCTCACATGAGGAAGCAGGAGAGTGCCTTGTCATCAGGACTCTGTGAAAAGTGCCTCCATTCCAGGGACTTGAAGCACTGCCAGCACCAGAAGTTGGCATATACACTGTTGGAGCTCCAAAAGTCTTGCAGCGGGCCCTTAGCCTGAGAAGGGGCTAGGCTACCATTTGTAGAAGTATCTTATGGCTGTGGTCCCTTGCTCCAGAGAGACACAATGGGGGCCAGCAGGGCAGCTGGTGGTGGCGCTGGAGGAGGGCGGCCTAGGCACCGGTCTACTTCGTTGGCCTGGGAGCCCCGAGCTGCCAGGGCAGGGCCAAGAGTCTACACAAGAGATGCTGGGGGAGACACATTTCCCTTGCAGAGGGCTTCTGGGACACACCAGCTGAGGGGGGCATGTGGCAGGATGAAGGTCTGAGTGGGTCAGAATTCCAGAAGCCCCACTTGTGCTCTGACATTCATGATGACATTGAGCGTCCCTGCCCGGCTCAGGCTGTGGGTACCATCTGATCCCAACAGAGATGGCCTGGGAAAAGCAGGCAGCACCAGAGGTCTGCCCGGAGGAGGAGCTATAAGCAACAGGGGTGTTGGGTGCTGTGCCCAAGGTAACCTGGGTGCTGGGTTGGGAGTGGGTGGGGGAAAGGGCAGAGCCCTGAATGGAGACAAAGAGACACCAGAGCCATAATTACGGTCGGTCCCAGCACTAGACCAGCTGTAGAGACAAAAATAGGGTGAAGGGAAATGGAGACAGGGCAGACATGAAAGATTTCTCAACTTCCCATCATCCCCAGGGGAATCAGTGAGGAACTCACGGGTAAGGACCATGTGGTGGGGAGGAATGTAATGTGCAGATGTCTCCTAGTGAATTGGACACTCTACCACTCCAGTCAAGAGATATTCCACAAGACAACATGTCCCAGGTCACAAGGATTCCCTACAGGGTCTCCAAGAAGAAACACCCAAGCCTTCGCAGCCAGCTGAGGGGCACCCTAGGGGGTCCTTAACAGACACCCACCAGCCTCATAGGTGTCTCCCAAGCCTCGGGTCGGGGTGCCTGTGGTCGGAACACTCACCAATGGGTGAGGGTGCCTCCCTGTGCAGTTCTCAGCACCTTGGGGCCTGTGTGGATGGAGCCTACAGGTTCCGAAAGTTACAGCCCAGTTCCACCTCCCTCTCCCTTTACTTGGTGCTTCTAGAAGACCCTCTCTTCTTTTCTCACTCACACCCAACAAAAGCACTCAAAGGGAGTCTCTCAAGCCAGCATCCCAGGAAGCTCAAAGATCACCCGATGCTGCACCAAGGCCAGCATGAAAGGGGTTTTCATGGCACCACTCAGGGCACCTGCTACACGGGGTCAGATTCGCACCACTCTGTACCCGGGCCTCAGTCGTTTCTGCTGTCACTCAGAAAGCCTGTTCCGGCAAGCAGGACTGTAAGGGAGATGTGAACTTCTCTGTGATGCTGTCATTGCACGGCCAGCAATGGCTCTAGCCGCCTAGAAAACAGCCAGGAAATATGTTGGGACAGGGTTGTCAGGGGAGGTGTGCAGAGATTTTACAGCTGCTTGTCATTTCAGAACTGGGTGTGGCAAAGGAGCCCACCTGTGTTCCCTCTTCTTTCATCTCCTAATAATGGTAAGTAACAAGCCAGGAAGAAGCAGATATGAGGTAGGGTCAGGGAGGACCAAGTTTTGTGGAGCATACCTGTGATCACAAAGCCCTATTGAAGATGCTAGTCATATACAACACGGTCCACAGCACATGCACCTCATTAATCAGGACATGTGTCCTAACCTGATACTAATACTAGAAGATTTTGTTGCTGATTATGAGCTCATCTCCTTGGATGGATTTAGAGTTAATCATACTCAGTGAACTATCACAGAAACACAGAACCGAATATCATAGGTTCTCACTCATAAGTGAACCTTGAACAATTATAATACTATAAGATCAGGACTGGCAGTGGTTCAAACCTGTCAGGGGAGGGGGTTGTGATTGGCAGTTGAGGGAAACTGCTAGGGAAGGGAGGGGCATACCTCATCAAAAGGTTACCTCCATAATCAATGTTTGTATACCTAATCCTGAAGTGTACCCCACAGCTTTTTAATAAAATATAAGAGAGAGAGAGAAAAAGAAAGAGAGAAAGAAATAAAGGGAAAGAAAGAAAGAGAAGTGAAGAGAGAAAGAAAAGAAAGAAGGAAGAAACAAAGAAAGAAAGAAAAAAGATACAAAGAAAGAAAGAAGAAAGGGACTGCCCTTTCACAACCTTTGACTGAAGACCAACAACACAACACATCTGTTCCCCATTCATGAGTAGAGAGGGAACAGGACAAAAATCTTCTTCTCCACAGAGAAAGCAAGAGTAGAGGATATGACTTGAGTTTGGGGGAAAAAGGAAGTGGAACCGAAAACCTGAGGGTTCAAAAAAGGACTAAAAATTAGCAACAATAAAGGTCGCCAAGCCTTTCATAGACTGAAACCTTCCCCAGCTGGCCTGCCCCTGTTCCTCAGAC
This sequence comes from Carlito syrichta, assembly GCF_000164805.1. Classification (NCBI taxonomy): domain Eukaryota; kingdom Metazoa; phylum Chordata; class Mammalia; order Primates; family Tarsiidae; genus Carlito; species Carlito syrichta. The sequence goes on along the minus strand of NW_007030371.1, from coordinate 63,138 downwards.
ATAAGAGCTTCAGAGACTGAAACAGAAGCAATCTCTGGGGGGCTGGTTCTGAGAGGCTCTGCGCTATGCCCTCCAGCCCAGCCACACCAACAGAGAAGACATGTCATCACAGACAACAGCAGAGCTAACAAAACAAGCAGTTTTCAGGCCAAGACAATTTATCCCCATTCTTCCTAAGATTTAGGAAATTCCAGTCCAAATCTCTCATAACAACATTTGAGGATGACTTCCAGATGCCTGAAGACACGACACAGGGCTTGTGCCCAGAACCTTCCTTGTGCCACAAGTATACAAGATCTCACCACTCCCTACTACCATGCATCTTGACCCTCCTCTAAAGAGCTGTCTTTCCTGACCACCGCAGCAGTTCTCCAGGGGCTTCCCTAGTGAGATGTCCTTGCAGAAGTCCAGGCCTTCCTCCTTCCTCTACTTTCACCCAATCAGCTGTCCCCAGAGGCACTGTCTAATTTGGATTCCCAAGGGTTTCAGGGGGATGCTATGGAGTGTGATAATAGGCCCCAGACCCCACCAGCTTACCTCCTTCTGACACCACCCCTGCAGGCTGAGCACTGACCATAGCTGTCAGCCTCCTCAATACATGAGCCAACGGCTGTACCCAGAGAGTGACCACACTCAGAAGATGCTCCTGAGTTTGAATTTAAACAGGAGAATGTAGGACTGCAGGCATTCCGTAGTGGGGGAGGGGCAGGGGCAGCTGGGGCTGGGTGGGGGTGGGAGAATTTCCCTGCAGGAATCTGACAGATAGGCCTTCCATTTACACAGGGCAACCTGGTTAGTATGTTCCTCTTCAGGTGACTTTTAAATTGGTATTCAGATACACAGCAAAAGGATTTACTCGATGTACCCTTGACTTGCAACCTTATCAATAAACCTATTTTTGTGCACCTCAACCCACCCTGCTCCTCAGCCGTGTTGGTGGGCTCTTGAAGAGTTTCATCCATGGCTGGACGTTTGGAAGACCATGCAGAGCACATTTTCAGCCTGATAAATACAGGGCTTCGTCAGGAGACAAATGCCTTGGGTGTCTAAGACAGGTTGGTCCCAGCAGATCCAGGGTTTTGATTGCTAGACACACATCACTGTGTAGAAAGCGGTCCTTGTGTCCCAAGTGTTGTCACAGCTAGAATCTCTGCAGACTGCCACAGTCCAGCCTTACCCTCAGCTGGTACGCCTTCGTCCATAATAAGACAGCTGCAGTCTACAGGACCAAGCACAGATCCCTTCTTTTGGTTTCTCAGCTAAGATGCTGTTGTTCAATGTGCAATTGTCTTCTATCTTTTAAAGGACTTAATCTTAGCATGTGAACAAGCAATTTCTTTTCATGGTTTCAAACTCAAATCCTGCATAATGGAGGAACACACAGACAGAAGTCTTGCTCTGACCTCTCTCCTCTGGCCAACTGATCTATTTTTCCAAGGGAAACCAGTGCTGTATGTTTTTTTGTAAGAAATCTTTTCAGTGACATTATATGCAACTAAAATACTACGTAATCTTTTTTTGTATTTTCAAATTACGGTGCTTTTTTCATTCGTTTGTCTTTTTTCCCTCAGGTTAAAAATTAATACATGGTCAAGAAGCTCGACTGACACAGTCATGGGGTCTGTCCTGGACTAAAGCTCCTCCTCACTTTATATCTGTAGGCTAGAGTCCTAGAAGGAGCCGGTGTCCCATTTCTTAAAAACAAAACCTATCCAAAACAACAGAGTGGTTAGATTTGCCAAATATAAATAAAGGACACCAAGTTGTACCTCTGCACTGAAATTCTGCACTATGTTGCCCAGTGGGATGTGGAGGAAGGTGAAATTGTTCCTTTACTACCTGCTGCATTGTCAACTGAAATTAACCTATTTTCCAGTCTTGAACAAATGAAAACAAAAGTGTTTTTAGGAAGTAGTCATGATTCAATATTTATTGAAACATCTGTGTGTATTACATCCTGAACGTATAGTTAACGCTGTAGGGAAAACTCCCAGAATGGAGTCAACAGGAAGTATGTCGAAACGTGTTTTCCAGGTCTAAACTCATTGCCACAACAGTCCTTTGATGGAAACTTCAGAAAGACCAGAGAAACCAGGCGTGCTAGGTTTTGAAAAGCATGAGCAGCAATCAGAGACATGCGTGCAAAAGGCACACACGACTCATCCCTACTCGAGGACACTGTGTTTACGGAATCCTTCCAAAACGGTTTTCCCCGAGGAGGTAATGTAAGTGCATGAGTGACTGGGGGGTAACACTGACAACCCTGAGTGGTCGTTTCATGGAGGGACGACAGTGAATGTTCAAGGAAGGAGAGCCGCTTGACAGCCGTTGACTGCCCCATGCCCACGGGGGTCTTCCAGGTCCGGTCCTTGGCGAGGCAGGGGCGCATGCGCACAGCTCCAAAGGGAGGCGGGGCTTCTTTGGGGTCGCTCCTCCAACTGTTCCCAGCGTCCGTTGCAGAGGGAGCTCGAGGTGCCGCGCATGCGCCAGCAGGGATGGTGCGACCTAACGGGCATAACCACGGGAGGGTTTGCAGGTGGGCAGGAAGCTGACGTCATCGAGGCTGACCCCAGCTATCCGTTAATGCTGCTGTCCTTCAGGACATTCCTGCTTGTCCCGCGTCCACGCGGCCAAGGCTACCCGTGCGGCTCAGGCCCTCCTGTGCACTGGCACAGGCTGGAACAGGCAGGCTCCTCTGTGCCTGCAGACCTGACAGAAGAGGTCACTAGCACAGAGGGGCCTGCAGTTGTCACGTATTGTCTTCCGGTGGGCGGGGCTCGCTCAGGAGGGCGGGGCTCAGCCCTAATGGCCAGAGCTCGCCTGTGCGCCAGGTGGTCTGCGCATCTCCCTACAGAGATGACCCCAGACAGGCACGGGTTGCTGCTTGTCAATAAAGACGTTGCATGACCTTCCTCTATCGAGTCCGCGTCGTGGCGGGGCCATGATGGGGGTTAAGTTCTGCCTCTTCCAAGAACCCTGTGGCCAAAATGGGGATGAGGAGACAGGCCACAGCCAGGTGGGTGAGGAGCAGCAGGAGTCCAGGGCATCACTAAGACAAAGCCCATCGTAGACCCAGGGCCCACTCATTCCAGTGAGCAGCAGATTTCCTCAAACGCGTTCTCTTACCATTTGTGTACCCTGAGAGAGAGAGAAAGAGAGAGAGAGAGAGAGATTTCCGCCTCCCTGAGTATAGAGGAGTCCCTGACTGACCCCCCTTAGGCACCAGCTAGTGGAGAGTCCAGGGCTGAGACCTTCGCTCCCCACGTTTTCTAATTAGCCGGAGTGTGCTGAGCTGGACTCCAGGAACACAGTGGGTGGAGGAGATGAAGGTGTTTACCCACCAACCATGAGGACCTGCATGGTGTGGCTTTCCAGAGGCAAACTGAACTCAGGAGCAGGGTGTGCAGCCCCACAGCATGCTGGCACAGAGGAGCACCTGCTCGGAGGCCTTCTCCATGTGGAGACTAGCCTGGGAACAGAGAGAGTGGCAGCCAGGAAATGCACCCACAGCCTAAATGTTCCTTCACAGGTGCCAAAGAGGGCAGGTAGGACTTGGTCTCTTCACACATACAGGAGAAGGCAAAGACAGAGAGACATCTCTAGGGGCAAGTGGCAAGGTACCGGGAGTGAAGGAAAGCAGAGGCTCCAGACGTGCTGCCCTTTGTCAACCAACAGAGGACAGGGCCACTTTATTCCTGATCCATTTGGCCCACCTGCTGCCCCATTCCTCCACCACCACTACCACACGACTCTATGGTGGGCAGACACTCTGGAGGTCACTGACATCCTGACTGGACACGAGCCCTGGAGGAGGAATTAGAATGAAGAGGAAGGGATGGGCCAGGAGGGAATGAGGGCAGGTATTGGGTTATGTCTTGCCAACATGAGAGATTCTGAGAGGGAGCTGTAAAGTGTACAGAGGTCGGTCACCCACAGTAGTTCAGGGAGTTGCCCAGAGATGGGCAGGAAGGTCAGGAAAGAGCAGGTGTGATCCCCGGCTCACCCTCTCCCTGATCTCTCCTCCTTTCAATGCACCTGCTCCTATGGGTGCAGATATATCCCATGGGCCAACACCCAGTCCTGCCCCCAGGGAGCTTCCAACAACATTGTCACCTTCCAGGCAGCCTCTGCTTGACCCATGGAGTCTGTGCCCATGCCCGGCAGGAAGACACTGAACTACCACCCTCCACGTGGTCCAATCCCTCACCCCCCGGGGCCACCTTATACTGAGACCTGCCAGTTCCCGGTCGGAGTGCTATGCCTATGGCTCTTGGTGGTAGTGTGATGGAAGGAGCTGTTTTAGATGCTGATATTGATTAAATGATATCAAACTCTGCAGAAGAGTGAATCATCCGTGGGGAGGGACGTGGAATTTGGGGACTCATGGCAAAATCCTCAGGGCTCATGAGGCCAGTCCCCACAGCCACAGCAAGATGGGTGCTCCTCACTCTAACAACCTGCTTGCCCAGAAGTCCCCAGAGGGACTTCACATGCTCCTGCCTAGATCATATCCCAATATGTTCAGGTGGACAGATGCTTGCTTATCCCGTCAACCCACTGTTCTTGGTTCTGGCCTGCTGAGGGTAATGGAGTAGCTTCCATTTCTCCCATTTTCACACCTGCCTAGACGACAAGACACCAGCTCTGTATCCAAATGGAGAGCGGCGTCCTCACAAGCCAAGGCAGTTCTCTTGGCGAAACCACATACTTGGGAAAAGCCCTGGCTGGGATTTGGGTAAGTTCATCCCTAACAACAACCTCCAGGGAAGCAGAAAGAAACTGCTCAGGGAACAGCTGCTCCAGTCCCCAAGCAGAAAATGGATATGGGACACCGGTACAAGGCTCACAGCAACTTTCCCTCAAGACAGTTAGGGCTACAGATAGTGACGGGACAATCCAATGATTCTTCTGTCATAGGCAAGGCCAAGAGAGTTGGTGTAAGTGTGTCCCAGGACACGGCAGAGTCTGTCAGTCCAAGGTAGCCAACTTACACCTCCCCTAACTCTAATCAAGCCCTAACCATAACCTTGAGGAAGGTCACAGTCCCTGTGGATCCCAAGCCTGTGCTCCTCCCCTAACTTATGTCCTGTAGTGCCCACTCCAGTGAGCAAAACGGACCAAGTACAGAGGCAGCCTGCGAACGTTTGCCAACAAAACTAACTTTATTCATTCACATCTATGCACTATGCCCAACGATGGGATACCCATTCCCTCCTCCAGGTCCGGCACCCCCCCCAAGGAACTGCACTTCCCCTCCCCAAGAAGCTGCCCATCTCCAACCCACTGAGGCCCAATAGTGGTAGCATTCTCTGAGGGGCATCCCTGGCTACTTTGGGGCAGTAGATACTCTGTGGATTCCATAGCCCAAGTCCCCAAATAAGAGCTGGCACCTAGGAGGTTGTACGCAAATGCTTCATGCTGCAGTGTCGCTTCCTCCCCCTCTCAGTGACAGATGAGTCACACCTTCTTTTGGGGGGATGTGAAGGTCGGCCCAGTCCCAAGCCTATTACTTGTCCCCCAGAAACTCTGAACCCAGGGCTCCGAAGGAACACCTGTCCACCAGGGGTTGGTCCTCCAAGGAGAGCAGGCTCTCTTTGGCATCAGGGAGTGATGCATAGCTGTGGCCCCTTTGAAGAGTAGGTGTGGGATGGGGGACTCACTGAGGACCCCAATCTCCATGGCAATGAAGTCCGGAGGAAGGGCCTGGACTCAAGGAAGGCTCCCAGGGCAGCAGGTGGTCCCAAGAACCCAAGAGGGAGGCCAGGCTGGGGAGTTCATCCTCATCCTCACTAAACATGTCCACTTGCCCAGCTGTCACACAGACAAGAGGGGCTTCTTCTAAGAGACCAGGAGAGACTGGACGGTGGTCCTGGGCAGAAGAGGGTGGCTCAGCGGCCCTTGGTACGGAAGTCTTTGGGCACCTTGGGAGTAGAATACGGTCCTAAGGCCAGGACAGGGTGGTGTGCCCTCGGCCATGCCCATATGGGCTTTGTAGGGTCATCTGGGGTATGCAGGTGTCTGTGTTGACTCTTAGTTGGAGGCCACAGTTGTGGGTCTCTGCTGTTTGGCTAGCTGCAGACTTGAGGGAAAGTGATCACAACCCAGAAATGGCATGATTCAGGGTGGTCCCGGCACCCTCTTCCTCATTCAGGTCCAGGAGGCGCTTCTCCAGCAGATGGGGAGGAATCAGGCACTCAGTGGGCTGTCCAGGTGAGTTGGCTCCAAATGGGTGGGGAAACAAGCACTTGGCAGGGAGAGGGGGAGGATTGCAAAAGGGGCTTGATGACAAGACAGTCTGCAGCGCTTATGGCCCTATGAGCTTGTCTTCATGTGTGTCCTCCCCACCCCTTGTCTCCTCTCCTACTTCTCAATTATAAATTCCTGCATTTTCTCCCTGGAGAGACTCCCCTCAGAACCCCAAATACGTCCAGGGTAGAGGAGTAAATCAGGTGGGTCGCTTATGCTGCTATCCCTCCCTCCCCCGGATTTCCTAGTGTTCGTCTCTCCCCTGCGTTGTTGGTATCCTCCTTCTCAGGCATCCCTGGTGTGCCTCATTCCCCTGTGTGGCTGGTGTACCATCCTGCCCTAGTGTTGGCTTGCAGGTTTACCTTCCTGGCTGAAGTTGCCTGCATCTCTCCCTGTCCTGAAATTCCAAGTGTCCCTTTTGCCCTGGTGTTCTTGGTGTCCCGCCTGCCCTGGTGTTCACAGTCTCCCTTACTTTGCTAAAGTTCCTCAGCCTCTCTCAGTGCTGAAGTTCCCCATGTCCCTCCCACCATTGGGACCCGTGTGTGCATCCCTGCTCTGGGTTTTCTGGTGTCCCTCCTTGCCCTGATGATCCTGGTGTCCCTCCCTGCCCATAGTTTCTGGTGCTTTCCCTGCCTGGTGTTCCTGGTGTCTCTCCCTCCTTTGGAGTTCTGAGTGTCTTCCCTCCCCTGGGTTTTCTGGTGTCCCTCCCTGCTCTGGTGTTCCTGGTGTCTATCTTTCCCCTGAAGTTCCTGGTTTCCCTTCTTCCACTGGTGTTACTACTGTCCCTCACTCTCCGAAGATCCTGGTGTCCCTCCCAGGCCTGAAATTCCTGGAGTCCCTCCCCATCCTGTTGTTCCCAGTATCCCTCGCTCCCCTGGTGTTTCCTGTGTCTTTCCTCCCCTGGACTTCCACATGATTCCTGCTCTGGTGTTCCCGGTGTCCCTCCTGCCCTGGTTTTCCTGATATCTCTCCTTGTCCTGAAGTTCCTAGTGGCCCTACCTGCCCTGGTGTGCCTTGTGTCTCTCCCTGCTCTGGTGTCCCTGGTGTCTCTCCTTCCCCTGACCCAGTGACGAGTACTGGGTACTTCCATCACTGGTGTTTCCAGTGTCCCTCACTCCCCTGAAGCTCCTGATGTTCCTCCCTGCGCTGAAACTCCTGGAGTACCTCCGGTCCTGTTGTTCCCAGTGATCCTCCCTCTGCTGCTGGTCCTTGTGTGGGACCCTCCCTGGTGCTCCTGATATCTCCCATCCTGACGGCTTTTCTGGTGTCTGTCCCTCCCATGAAGTTCCTGGTGTCCCACTTGGACCTGAAGTTCCTGGTGCTCTTCCACCCCTGGGTTTCCCTCCTTGCCCTGGTAATCCTGGTGTCCCTCTCTACACTGTTGTTCCCGGATGCCCACCTGCCTTGCTGTCCTGGTGTACCTTCCAGGCCTGATGTCCCCATTGTCCCTCCCTCTCCTGAAGTTCCCAGTGTGCCTTGCGGCCCTGAAGTTCCCAGTGTCCCTCACTGCACTGGTGTTCCCCGGTGTTCCTTTCTCCCCAGGCGTTCCTGGCATCCCTACCTTCCCTAGATTCCTGGTGACCTTCCCTGCCCTGCAGTTCTCGGTGTCTATACCTACCATTGTGTTCGTGGTGTCTTTCCCTCCCCTGATGTTGCCAGTCCTTTCGCTCCCCAGGAGTTCCCCGTGTTCCTCCCTGCCACAGTGCTCCCCCGCCCCTCCTTATCCCTGGTCTACCTGAAGTCCCTCCCTCCCCGATGGTCCCAGTGCCCATTCCTGCCCAGAAGTTCCCAGTGCCTATCTCCCTGCTGGTGATACCAGTATTTCTCACTGCCCTGGCATTTCTGGTGTCCCAACCAGCCCTGGTGTTCCTGGAGTCACTGTTTACCTTGACAGTCCAGGTGTCCCTCCCTTCTCTGATGCTCCTGTTGTCCCTCCTGCCCTGGTTTTTCCAGCATCCCTCCTGACCTGTGGCTCCCTGTGCCCCACCCTGCCCTCAAGTTCCTGGTGGCCTTCCTTCCCTGTTGTTCCAGTGTCCCTCTCGCCCCTTGTGCTCCCAGTGTCCATTCCTGCCCTTATTTTTCCAGTGTCCCTCCCTGTCCTGGTGTTCCCCATGTCTCTTCCTGCCCTGGTGTTCCTGCTCTCCTTCTCTCTGATTGTGTTCCTGGTGTCTCTCCCTCCCATGGATTTCCCAGTGTCCTTCTGTCCTCTGGTGTTCCTGATGTCCAAAGTTGCCGTGATGTACCTGGTGTCCCTCCCTACTCTGGTGTACCTGTGTGACGGTCATTCCTTCTTCCTGCTCAAGCTCCTCAGTAAGGACCAAGGGATCGCTCTGCAGTTCTGGGGAGAGCAGAACTTCTAGGAATTGTGGATGAATGACAGCCTCCACCTATGATTACAGGGACAGAATGAGAGCATCTCGAGCATGGAGATCATTGAAGCCAAAGAGACACCAGGAGAGGCAAAAAGAAATGACCACCCTTCCTGGACCACACCCATGCATGGTGTTTTATATTCTGGCCATCCTTAGTTACACACACACACACACACACACACACACACACACACACACACGCACACGCACACACACACACACACACGTGGTAGTTGCAAAAACATACAACCAGATATACACAGACATACTTCACTGAGTAGGATAAACAGAATGGCATGCACACATAGGAAAATGCAGAGACACATAGAGCATACACACTCACAACCAAAGAGACACACACTGAATAAAACCAAACACTGACACACAGACACATCCACTTACATACACTCACACAGTCACATCCAGACACACACACACACACACACACACACACACACACACACACACACAAACACACACACATGCATGCACTGCTAAGGAGCTGAAGAACAGATCTGAATTCCAAGAACTTCAGTCACCTGAAAACCGCAGACCCTGGCACTCCAGAACAGCTCCCATTGGTAATAAAGTCTTCCTGAAAGCACAACTACTCGAGGTAGCTCAGGAGACCCTGGTCCGGGAATGTCTCGTCCTGCTCCTGAGGTTGTAGAATCATGTCCTCATGCTGTTGTCCCTGGAGGCAAGGCACCAGCATCCATCCATGATATTAAAGTTCTCCCTCATGGCTTCAGGCGGAATCTCCTTCGGGACCTGGGTCTCTGGTGGACGCTGCAGTCTGGGTGGTACGAAGTGAGCAGGCAGGGCCTTGGGTCCGGTTTTGCTGGGAAGGTCAGCTGAGGCCAAGATGAACAAGAACAGGTGTGACAGGGCCTTCCGCTCCCACCTCCATCACTCTGGAGAGGGGGCTGCTCAGGGACACGAAATGGGTCCAGCCTGGGTTGGGACACCTGACTAGGACCACGAGGACTGACACTGCAGGTGGTGGAATAGACATGACAGCATCATGTGAGAGTCGCTAAGAGCCAATGAGATCCCTGGTCTCACACCACGAAAGCCCATGGCTGAGCAGACTGAATGGTGGGTTTTGAGTGGGAAAGCAATAAAGCTTTGGAACATGAGCAGGTGACTCCCTGCCATGGCAACAAGCAGGTGAGTTCCCAGGCTCTGGGCAGGCCAGGAAAGTATGGAAAGGGTGGACAGCGACCTCCCTGTGCCCCTTGGCTGTGGCCAAAGGCTGCTGTAGGGAAGTGGAAACCATACCTGGTTGGGCACCCTTAGGAGCTGGAGGCCTTGGAGGGTCAGGCTTCCGTGAGGCTGGAGGTGGCAGGCCCAGGGGCACAGTCATCAGCTGTAATTCCTGATCTGCATCTCCTCTGACTCAAATTTCATGAACCTGGGCATAAGGGAGACACAACAACACTGAGAAAAGGTCCAGGCCAGCCCCCAGCCTCTAGCTGCCCTCAAAGACTGGGATGGGGAGGGAATCTCTTGGGTTTCCCATCCAGGCCTTGCCTGAGGACAGTCCCACGAAGGGGACACTCCTACAGGCAAGACCACAGTTTGGGGACTACCCAAACAGAACAGTTGGGGACTTCTCAAACTGCAGATGATCCCTCCTAAAGATGCAGCCAAATCAGGGCTACTACTAAAGAGAAAAGCATGAGGGAGGTTGTCCAGAGCAGGAGATCCAAGGTCAGGATTTGAGAGCCTGGGGATAATGTTTGAAAGAAGTGGTCCAGGACACACAGGAAGATAGGGACACCTAGACTAGCGGAGGATTCTCAGGTCCTCTGATGTCTGTTGCCCATCTGCTCTAGTGGGGGTGATATTTGAGGAGCTACGTCGGCAGGGCTGGAAGCAGGTCTTGAGAGCCTGATATACTGGCCACACACCACCCCCCGAGACCAAGCTGGGATGGCAGGTGACCAGTTTCTGAACACTTTTCCGTAGGACAGTGGACTCCAGAAATGTGTTCGGCATCTCTGCACAATCCCAAGAAGTGAGGTGGCCCTCTCTGGGCTATGTTGGTAACTTTAACCGCCATAACCTCCAATATCAACAATGGGTTTGACCTCAGGCCTGGCAGGGGGTGCTTCTGAGATGGCAGGAGAAAGACCCTAAGGACTCTAGGTAAAAGATGCAGCTTCCTGATTGTCAAAGGGCCAGAGTGTCCTGTGACAGTCGACGTACTCTCCCCATCCTCTGAGCACTCAGCACAGCAGCCCTTGCATCCAGGGCCCCAACTCACTTTGTGGTCATCTCATAATACATCATTCGGTTGGAGGTACTGGTGCGCTGCCACTCCTGCATGGCCCGACAAAGTCTCTCCTCCAGAGGCATGGTGGGCTTCAGACAGGCCAGGGATCGGAGCACTGGGCTATAAGAACAAGCACCAGTCACACTGCCATGCCCACCTTCTGTGCAGAGCCAGGCCTACCCAGTACTTATCTCAAGGGCCTCTTGGTCTTTCCTGCCACCTCTTTCTGTCGCATCGTTCTCCAGTGTGGGCAAGTGGTACCCCAGGACACCCTCGCATGACCAAACATCAACACCTCGGGGATCATGTGGCATCCCTGCCTTCCCTATGCGTCCCCAGTATGGCTGTGTGGAATGATTAGTGCTGTGGGTAGAATATTTGCTCCCCCTCCCAATTCCAGACTTGAAGCCCTATCGGCCAATTTGAGGGTCTTTGCAGGTGACACTATGGGAGGTGGTCAGGACAAGACCAGTCCTCGAGGGTGGGGCTCTCAGAATGGTATTAGTGCCCTGATGGGAAGAGGAAGAAGCACAGACCTCTCTCAGAACCTCATGAGGACACAGCCAGACCTGGTCACCTCCGACTTGAAGGCTGGACCTGACCGCAACGGACTCTGCAGTCACACAGATCTGCGCCTTCCAGCCTCTAGAGCTCTAAGACATGATTGCCAAGTCAATAGTGTTCAGGACACCCTGAGCTGATGAGACCCTGCTGGACTGATCTGAAGCGAGGGTTAACATGCAGGATCCAGGGCCCCAGGACTGAGCCTTTATCCAGCTTCCTGGCAGCTCTGGAGAGAGGCAGAAAGCTCAGAGTCCCAGTGGGGAGCAGGAACAGGTGTCCAGAGCAGCAGGCAGGGGTACCCGGAACCACTGTAGGCAGAGGGAGAACCCTAGGCAGCTCCACTGGGGACGTCATGTGCCCAGCCCATATTTCTCGGCTCCCAGGGGGCTATGATCATTCTCTGGGTCCCCAAGATCACTAGGTCCCTCCACCCTGGCTGCTCTCTATGTGGTCTCCATACTGAGCTCAGGCTTGGAGGAAGCAGGAGAGCGCCTCGGCATCAGGACTCTGTGGAAGGGGCCTCCAGGTCAGGGACTTGAAGCACTGCCAGCGCCGGAAGTTGGCATATACACTGTTGGAGCTCCAAAAGTCTTCCAGCGGGCCCTTGGCCTGAGAGGGGGCTAGGCTGCCATTCCCAGAAGTCTCTTATGGCTGTGGTCTCTTGCTCCAGAGAGACACAATGGGGTCCAGCAGGGCAGCTGGTGGTGGCGCTAGAGGAGGGTAGCCTAGACACTGGTCTCCTTCATTGGCCAGGGTGCCTTCAGCTGTCAGGGCAGGCCCGAGAGTCTCCACAAGAGATACTGGGGGACACACATTGCCCTCACAGAGGGATTCTGGGGCACACCAGTTCAGGGGGGCCTGAGGCAGGATGAAGGTCTGAGTGGGTCAGAGTTCTGGAAACCCCACTTCTGCTCTGACATTCATGATGACATTGAGCATCCCTGCCCCACTCAGGCTGTGGGTACCATCTGATGCCACCAGTGTTGGCCTGGGAAAAGCAGGCAGCACTAGAGGTCTGCCTGGAGGAGGAGCTATAGGCAATAGGGGTGTTGGGTGCAGTGCTCAAGGTAACCTGGTTCTGGGTTGGGAGTGGGTGGGGGAAAGGGCAGAGCCATGAACGGAGACAGGGAGACACCAGAGTTCATAATTACAGTCGGTCCCAGCACTAGATCAGCTGTAGAGACAAAAAGAGGATGAAGGGAAATGGAGACAGGGCAGACATGAAAGATTTCCCAACTTCCCATCATCCCCAGGGGAATCAGTGAGGGATTCACGGGTAACAACATGTGGTTGGAAAGAATGTGATGTGCAGATGTCTCCTAGTGAATTGCACACTCTACTCCTCCAGTCAAGAGTTATTCCACAAGACAACATGTCCCAGGTCTCCCAAGAAGAAACACCCAAGCCTTCCCAGCTAGCTGAGGGGCCCCGTTAGAGTGTTCTGAACAGATACCGGCCAGCCTCATAGGTGTCTCCCAAGGCAGGGGTCGGGTGTCTCTGATGGGAACACTCGCCAGTGGGTGAGGGTCCCTCCCTGTACAGTTCTCAGTACCCTGGAGCTTGTGTGGATGGAGCCTGCAGGTTCTGAAAGTTACAGCCCAACTCCACATCACTCTCTCTTTTCCTGGCGCTTCTAGAAGCCCCTCTCTTCTTTCCTCACCTCACACACCCAACTAAAGCACTCAAAGGAAGTCTCTCCCAAGCCAGCATCCCAGAAACCTCAAAAATCACCCCATGCTGCACCAAGGCCAGCATGAAAGGGGTTTTCAAGGCACCAGTCACAACACCTGCTACATGGGGTCAGATTCGCTCCACTCTGTCTCCGGGCCTCAGTCGTCCCTGCTGCCACTAAGGAAGCCTGTTCCAGCCATCAGGACTGTGAGGGTTTTGTGGACTTCTCTGTGATGCTGTCATTGCACGGCCAGCAATGACTCTAGATGCCTAGAAAACAGCCAGGAAATATATTGGGGCAGGGCTGTCAGGGGAGGTATGCAGAGATTTTGCAGCTGCTTGTCATTTCAGAACTGGGTGTGGCAAAGAACCTCACCTGTGGTCCTTCTTCTTTGATCTCCCAATAATGGTAAGTAACAAGCCAGGAAGAAGCAGACATGAGGTAGGGTCAGGAAGGACCAAGTTGTATGGAGCCTACCCATAATCACAAGCCCTCTTGAAGATGCCAGTCAAATACAACATGGTCCACAGCACATGCACCTCATTAATCAGGGCACGTGTCCTGACCTAATACTAATACTAGAAGATTTTGTTGCTGATTATGTGCTCCTCTCCTTAGATGGATTTAGAGTCAAACATACTCAGTGAACTATCACAGAAACACAGAACCGAATATCATAGGTTCTCACTAAGAGTGGACCTTGAACAATTATAATACTATAAGAAAAGGATAAGCAGTGGTGGGAACCTGTCAGGGGAGGGGGGTTTGATTGGCAGTTGAGGGAAACTGCTAGGGGAGGTTGGGGCATACCTCATCAACAAGGGTACCTGCATAATCAACGTTTGTATACCTAACCCTGAATTGTACCCCACAGCTTTTTAATTAAAAATAAGAGAGAGAGAAAGAAAGAAAGAAAGAGGGAAAGAAGGAAAGAAAGAGAAGAAAGAAAGAGAGAGAGACAGAGAAAAGAAAGAAAGAAACAAAGTAAGAAGGAAAGAAAAAAGATAGAAAGAAAGAAGGAAGAAAGGAACCACCCTTTCACAACCTTCGACTGAAAACCAACAACATGCCACATCTGTTCCCCATTCATGAGTACAGAGGGAACAAGAGAAAAATCTTCTTCTCCACAGGAAAAGCAAGCGTAGAGGATATGCCTTGAGTTCGTGGGAAAAAGGAAATGGATCCGAAAACCTGAGGGTTCACAAAAGGACTAAAAATATGCAGCAATAAAGGTCGCCAAGCAATGTCTTGGTTGAAGCCTTCCCCAGCTGGCCTGCCCTTGTTCCTCAGACATAACCGCTTCTAAGACTGAAGCAGAAGCAATCTCTGGGTGGCTGATTCTGAGGCTCTAAGCTGTGCCCTCCAGCCCCAGTCACACCAACAGAGAAGACATGCCATCACAGACGAAAGCAGAGCTAACCAACCAAGCAGTTTTCAGGCCAAGGCAATTTATCTCTATTCTTCCTAAGATTTAGGAAACTCAGGTCCAAATCTCTCATAACAATATGGGAGGATGACTTCCAGATGCCTGAAGACACAACACAGGGCTTGTGCCCAGAACCTTCCTTGTGCCACCAGTCGACAAGGTCCCACCGCTCCCTATAACCAGGCATCTTGGTTCTCCTCTAAAGAGCTGTCCTCCCTGATGACCGCAGCAGGTCTCCAGGAGCTTCCCTAGTGATTGTCCTTGCCGAAGTCCAGGCCTTCCTCCTTCCTCTACTTTCACCCAATCAGCTGTCCCCAGAGGCACTGTCAAATTTGAATTCCCGAGGGTTAGAGGAGGATGCTATGGAGTCTGATAATAGGCCCCAGACCCCACCAACTTACCTCCTTCTGACACCATCCCTGCAGGCTGAGCACTGACCATAGCTGTTAGCCTCCTCAATACATGAGCCAACGGCCTTAGCCAGAGGGTGACCACACTCAGAAGATGCTCCTGGATTTGAATTTAAACAGGAGAATGTAAGAATGCAGGCATTCCGTAGTGGGGGAGGGGCAGGGGCAGCTGGGCCTGTGTGGGGGTGGGAGAATTTCCATGCAGGACTCTAGCAGGTAGGTTTTCCATTTACACAGGGGCAACCCGGTTGGTATGTTCCTCATCAGGTGACTTTTAAATTGGTATTCAGATACACAGCAAAAGGATTTACTCGATGTACCCTTGACTTGCAACCTTATCCTTAAACCTATTTTTGTGCACCTCAACCCACCCTGCTCCTCAGCCATGTCGGTGGGCTTTTGAAGAATTTCATCCATGGCTGGACGTTTGGACAACCATGCAGAGCACGTTTTCAGCCTGATAATACAGGGCTTCTCAGGAGACAAGTGCCCTAAGTGTTGTAAGACAGGTTGGTCCCAGCAGATCCAGGGTTTTGATTATTGTATGCACATCACTGTGTACAAAGCTGTCCTTGTGTCCCAAGTCTTGTCACAGCTAGAATATCTGCAGACTGCCACAGGCCAATCTTACCCCCAGCTAGTACGCCTTTGTCCATGGTATGACAGCATGCAGTCTACAGGACCAAGCACAGATCACTTCTTTGGGTTTTTCAGCTAAGGATGCTGTTGTTCAATGTTTAATTTTCTTTTATCTTTTAAAGAACTTAATCTTGGCATGTGAATAAGCAATACCTTTCCATGGTTTCAAACTCAAATCCTGCATAGGAGGAACACACACACAAGTCTTGCTCTGACCTCTCTCCTCAGTCAACTGATCTTTTTTCCCAAGGGAAACCAGTGCTGTATCTTTTTTTGGTAAGAAATCTTTCCAGTGATGTCATATTTTTTTTGTATTTTCAAATTATGGTGTTTTTTTCATTCGTTTGTCTTTTTTCCCTCGGGTTAAAAATTAATACATGGCTCAGAAGCTCTGCTGACAGAGTCATGAGGTCTGTCCTGGACAAAAGCTCCTCCTCACTTTATATCTGTATGCTAGAGTTCTTGAATGAGACAGTGTACCATTTCTTAAAAATGAAACCTACCCAAAACAACAGAGTGGTTAGATTTGCCAAATATAACTAAAGAACACAAAGTTGTACTTCTGCACTGAAATTCTGCACTGTGTTGCTGAGTGGGATGTGGAGAAAGCTGAAATTGCTCCTTTACTACCTGCTGCGTTGTCGACTGAAATTGCCGTATTGTCCAGTCTTGGACAAATGAAAACAAATGAAAAGGGTTTATAGGAAGTATTTATGAATCAATATTTATTGAAACATCTCTGTGTATTTAATTCTGAACGTATAGTTAATGCTGTCAGGAAAACTCCCAGAATGGAGTCAAGAGAAAGTATGTCGAAACGTGTTTTCTAGGTCTAAACTCATTGCCACAACGGTCCTTTGATTGAAACTTCAGAATGCCCGGAGAAACCCGGCGTGCTAGGTTTTGAAAAACATGACCACCCATCAGAGACATGCGTGCAAAGGGCACACGGGACTCGCGCCCACTGGAGGACACTGTGATTAGGGGAATCCTTCCAAAACGGTTTTCCCCAAGGGGGTAATGTAAGTGCATGAGTGGCAGGACTGTAACACTGACAACCCTGAGTGGTCGCTTCAAGGAGGGACGGCAGTGAATGTTCCTAGAAGGAGAGCCGCTTGACAGCCATTGACAGCCCCATGCCCGCGGGGCTCTTCCAGGCCTGATCGTGGCGAGCCACGGACGCATGCGCACCGCTCCAAAAGGGGGCGGGGCTTCTTTGTGGTCGCTCCCCCAACTGTTCCCAGCGTCCGTTGCGGACGGAGCGTGGACGTGCCAGGCATGCGCCAGCGGGATGGCGGGACCCGACGGCCCTAACCACGGGA
Organism: Carlito syrichta; assembly: GCF_000164805.1. NCBI lineage: Eukaryota > Metazoa > Chordata > Mammalia > Primates > Tarsiidae > Carlito > Carlito syrichta. Next base: position 46,209 of record NW_007030371.1, on the reverse strand, counting down.
GGGTTTGCAGGCGGGCAGGTGCTGACGTCATCGAGGCTGACTCCGGAGCTACGCATTAATGCTGCTGTCCTTCAGGACATTCCGGCTCGTCCCTCCTCCACACGGCCAGCACTACTCGTGCGGCTCAGGCCCTCCTGTGCACTGACGCAGGCGGGAACAGGCAGGCTCCTCTGTGCCTGCGGACCTGACGGGAGAGGTCACTAGCGCGGTGGGGCCTGCAGTTGTCACCTATTGTCTCCCGGTGGGCGGGGCTCGCTCAGGAGCGCGAGGCTCAGCCCTGAAGCCCAGAGGTCACCTGAGCTCCAGGTGGTCTGCGCACCTCTGTACAGGGCTGACCCCAGACACGCATGGGCTGCTGATTGTCATTAAAGACGTTTGCATGACCTTCCTCTGTCCATTCCTCGTCGTGGCAGGGCCACGATGGGGGTTGGGATCTGCCTCTTCCAAGAACCCTGTGGCCAAAATGGGGATGAGGAGACAGGCCACAGCCAGGTGGGTGAGGAGCAGCAGGAGTCCTAGGCGTCACAAAGGCAAGGCCCATCGCAGAACCTAACCTAAAAATTAGAAAATTTTTAGAAGATTCTAAAAACTAGAATCTTGATAATTTTTGCATCTGTATCATCAGGGATACTAGCCGGGAGTTCTCATTCGTTATTGGGTCTTTGTCCAGTTTGGGTATCGTTAGCTTCATAAAATGATTTGGGGAGAGTTCCGTCGTTCTTGGCAGCCTGGAGTATTTTCAATAGGATTCGTATCATCTCCTCCTTTTATGTTTTGTAGAATTCCACTCTAAAACCACTGTTCTAGGGCTTTTTCTTTCCAGGTAGCTTTCTTATCACAGAGTCCAAATCCTGAATTGTTATTGGTCTATTTAGGGTCTCAGTTTCTTCTTGTTTCAACGTGGGAGGTTGTGGGTTGTCAGAAAGTCATCCATTTCATTTAGGTTTTAGAGTTTGTTTCCATGGCGGTGTGCATAGCAATCTCTGAAAATCTTTTGTATTTCTTCGGGGTCAGTTCTGACTTGATGTTTTGCATTTCTGATTATATTTATTTGGGCTTTTTCTCTCTTTTTCTTGGCCAGTCTGGGTATTGGTCCATTAATCCTGCTTATCCTTTCAAAGAAGTAGTTTTTTGTTTCGTTGTTATTGTCTATAATATTTTTGTCCTCTGTTTCTCGTATTTGGGCTTTTACTTTGGTGAACTGGACTCTTCTGCTGAAGTTATCAGAGTTTTGGTGCTCTTGCTTTTCCAGATCTCTTAGGTGATTTGCTAGTCTGTTAACTTGTGATCTTTCTATTTTCTTGATGTGTGTTCAAAAAGATACAAATTACCCTTCTAATACTGATTCTGTGGCATCCCAGAGGTTTTGGTAAGATGTGTCTTTATTTACATTTGTTTCCAGGAATTTTTAAATTACTGTTTTGATTTCTTTGTTGACTCAGCAGTTGTTCAGCATCATGCTCTTTAGTGTTCATGTCTTTGTGGGTTTGGGTGAAATTTGGTTGGTGGTGATATTTATTTTATTCCACTGTGGCCTGAGAAGTTACAGTATTTAGATCTTATGATATTAGTTTTTGCTTGATTTATGGCCAAGGATTTTATTGATCTTCTAGTAGATTCCATGTGGTGATGAGTAGAATGTATATTTCATCGTTGTTGGGTGGAGTGTTTTGTAAGTATCTATTAAGAACAGTTGGCAAGTGTGAAATTGAGGTTTTAGATCTCCTTATGGATTTTTTTTGCCTCCATGATCTATCTAGTGTTGTTAGTGGGATATTTAAGTCCCCAGCTAAGATAGTGATAAAGTCAGTGTCTTTTTTTTTTTTTTTTTTTGCTTTGTAGCTGCTTTATAAAAACTGGTGTCCTGTAATGGATACATATATATTTAGAATGGATATTTCTTTCTGATGGATTGTAACTTTTATCATAATGGAGTGTCCTTCAGTATCCTTTTAAATTTTTGATAGCTTAAGTGTTGTTTTGTCTGACATTAAGATCATAACTCCTGAATTCTTTTGTGTTCCATTTGCCTGAAAATGTGTTTTTAATCCTCTAACTTTGAACCTATGAGTATCCTTTATAGTGAGATGTGTTTTCTGGAGGTAGCATATTATGTCATGTTTTTTTTCCAGTTTGCCATTCTATTTCTTTTCACTGCTGCATTTAGCCCATTTGCATTCAGGTTAATTTTTTTTTTTTTTTGAGTTGGAGTCTCACCCTGTTGCCCAGACTGGAGTGCAGTGGCCGCTCCCGGGCACCGCAGCCTCGACTTGCTGGGCTCTGGCGATCCTTCCGCCTCAGCCTTCCAAGTAGCCGGAATTACAGACATGTGCTACCACACCCGGCTGATTTTTTGATTTATTGTAGAGATGAGGTCTCGCTGCCCAGGCGGGTCTCGAACCCACGGGCTCAGACAATCCACTCACCCCAGCCTCCCAACGGCGCGGGATTACAAGCTGAGCCACCAAACCCAGCTCAGGCTAATTTTTGACATATGAGAGTTTATCCCTGTCATGAGTCACTTATAAAGTTTTGTTGTTGTTATTGTTTATATGTTTGTTAAGATTTTTTTTTGATGTGGGAGCTGATATAAGGGTGTTTTCAAATTTACAGTCATAATGCTCATTGTGTATTTTCCTGCATTCTTGGGAAGAGCATGGTCATTCTTGTTTTCTTTCTTCTGTGCCAAATATCTTCTTAAGCATCTCTTGTAGAGCTGGTCTGAAGGCAGCATAAACTCTTAGGGATTGAACGTTGGGAAGGATTTTTAATTCTCCATCACTGAAGAAGCTTAACTTAGTTGGGTAGGAAATTCTTGATTGGAATTGTTTATCTTTGAGAACCTGGAAGATATTGACTCTAACATTATCATAGCTAGGGTCTTAAATACTCCGTCTACAACCCTGTAGTGTTTCTGTAGATAGGTCTGCTGCTATTCTCATTAGTCTTTTTTAGTAGGTAATCTTATCTTTCTTACTTGTGGCCTTTAGGACGTTTTTTTTTTTTTGAGTTGGAGTCTCACTCTGTCGCCCAGACTGGAGTGCAGTGGCCACTCCCAGCAACCGCAGCCTCGACCTGCTGGGGTCCAATGATCCTTCCGCCTCAGCCACTTTTTATTTTATAACTACTTTGTGTAAGTGGATTACTATATTTCTAGGAATTGGTCTACTCATTTCATGGCTTGCAGGGGTTCTCTGCATCTCGTGTGTTTGGATGTTCACATCCCTGATGAGATACAGGAGGTTTTTTTTGTGTCATCTCATGGAATTCTTCTTTCAGGGTGCTCTCATCCTACTTTTCGGAGTCAGGAATACCAATCAGACAAGTTTGGTGTCTTAATATAATCTTACATCTTGTAAAGTCTTCGTCCCATCTTTTTAAGCTTTCTTTCTGTGTTTTAAACAGATTGTGTTAGTTCCATATTTTGATCTTAAGCATTGACATACTTTCTTTTGCTTAGTTAATTCTGCTTTCCATGCTTGTCAATTTGTTTTTTATTTTGTTTAGTGTATTCACTATTGACATAATATTGATTATCAATGACTTCATTATTTTCTACTTGCCTTTCTTCGTTTCTATTCATCCTCTCCATTACTATTGTAGCATCTGGATTTTTTGTTTGTGACCAGTCATTCTGGGGACTCTTCATTGTGTAATTCCAAAGTCTGTGTCAAAGGAACTGTCTTTCTAAAGGTCCTGGGTGTTCCTGTGTTCTTTTATTGATTCTTCTTCATTTGTGATGGATTCCCTCACCCTCCCCCTTTTAATTTCCTCTTTAATTCCCTTGTTCTAAGGGGGAGTGGCTTTCACTTCTGTTTGCTCAATCTCTAATTCTTCCTTATGTTGAGGCACTGGATATGTTCAATTTTGAAGCCAGACCAGGAGTGGAGGGATGTGGGGTCTTTTTGCAGTTTTGAGATTTGATTAAGGTGTAATGGGTGGAGCTGCAGGTCAGAAACTACCTGCAGATCACAGTATCTGCTGACTGTAGTGTGGGACCCTGGATCCCACTCCCCACCACTTTATATATATCCATACGTTGGAAGCATATGTACACTCCCTGAAACCAAAATAAGATAAGAACAGAGAAAAAAAGAAGGAAGAAGAAGGGAAGACTGGAGAAAGAAGAAGAAAGGAAACAAACAGGCAACAAAGTAATGGATAAACAAACAAAATAAAGTTACACTCGCCCTTAAAAATACCCATACACAAAAAAGGGATTTAAAAAGGAGAAATCCTATCAGAAGACACATACAGATATATACATGTTAAAGAATGAAATAAATAATTAAATACATAAGCAGATAAATGTAATGTGACCTCTCTCTTGTGGCCATTCCTGGAATTACAGGTTTACTTCTGTTTCTCTTTTTTTTAACCTACATGCCCCAACACTGCAGCTTTGACTCCCTATGGTAAGGACCAGGCTTTTGTCTCTCGACTCTACTCTTTGCTCTCACTGCAGGCAAATCAGGTTGCTCTCCACACACTCCATGGACTGCCGGGGGAAGGGGATTAATCATTTCAGGACTCTCTCCAATTCATTTGTTGTGACCTCTCCCACTCCTGTTGCGCATGTCTGTGTTTGGTCCACTGTGGGGTTGGGGTGTCTGTTTCTCTGGTATTGTGCACTTGGAGTATCATCTCTGGGCCAAAAAAGGTTGACCCCAGAGGGGTGTGAAGATCACCTCTCGATCTCAGGAGGCAGGTTGTTGACAAAACTAACTCAGGTGACTGACCGACCAGGTTCCAGGACCTAGAAAATAGTATCAGCAAGTATCTTCTCCTTCAGGTAGGCTTAGGTCTAGATTTCCTTGCTCTTTCTACATGGTCCCGGCTGCCAGTTCCTGGTCTGTTGCCACAGGTGGTTGTGTGAGCCGGGTGCCAGGTGCCAAGAGGCAGCTGATCTTTGCTGTCTTTTCCTGAGGAATGCCCCAAGAAGTGCAGATTTCCTAATGCATGAGGAGTACTAGATTCAGAGAAGTGGTAAATTGCACTATGCTCTGCAGGGAAGCCCCAGGTGCTTGTTTCTCTGTCTCCCCTCACTTGGATATTCGATCACCCACCTGCACACACAATCGCATGCAGAATCATTTTTTCACAAACTTACCCAGTCAGAGACTCACACACTGTCACTTTTGCTAGTCACATAAACTTCTGAATTGGTCAAGGAGAATTAAATAAGTCCAGGAAATATAAACATATGAAAAGAGATAATTTATAAGTGACATTATTCATAGAAGCATAGGGTTATATATGGAATGCTTTTCATTCCTTGTGTCACCAAGCATTTGGTTGTGGTTTCTAGATCCCTCTTTAAAAAGGATCATAAACCTGGTGTGCTCAGAAGAATGAGCAATGCCTGTCATGGTCTTGAAGTGATAGGGGTTGGTGTAATTATTGCAAAATGAATTGCAGTAGTCAACTCCAATACACTGTCAACTGCAGAGAAGGCCATCCACATCAGTCCAGCAGGACAAATTAAAATGGAATCCCCTGGCTCTCCTGACTCTCCTTCCAGGATATGTCCAAACCTACAAGAAAAAAACATGGGTGAAAACACACACAGACACATGCACACACACACAAACACACACAGAAGAAACACAAACACACTCAGAAGAAAAGAAGTGTGGTTGTATAGGAAAGAAAAGAAGCAGTTAAAGTACACACTGATGTGGTACAACATTTTTGCCTGAGAAAGATCCCAAATGGAAGCGTGAACAATGTTCTTCTTTAAATTAAATTCAGCATTTTACCTCTAACAAATTCAACTCTACACTCTTTCACAAACTTGATATGGATGATGGCTTAAGAGCTGGTAACTCATAATCAGAAACTTGGGCTCAAATTCTCTATGCCAGTTTGCACTTCTTGAAAATTGCAGTATCTATGGTGTCTTAATATTTCAACTAACTCATATTTTAACATCCTATTGCACATGTGAGAGAATAATTCTACTTAGCTTCAGAAATTCCAAAGCGGTCAGTGAGAGGTCAGGGAGCTGCAGGTCTCAGACATTAGGTGAATCTGTACACTTTTATTTATTCATTTTAAAAGACACATTGAAAGGAGATGTGCTGAAATTTTGTTTTTATAAAGATGTGAGTTACCATTCAGGGTTAGGAATACAAACATTGATTATGCAGCTACCCTTGTTGATGAGGTGTGCCTCTCCCTCCCCTAACAGTTTCCCTCAACTGCCAATCTCACCCCCCCAGATATGTCCCATTACTGGCAATCTCTTTCTTATAGTACTATAATTGTTCAAGATCTGCTTATGAGTGAGAACATTTAGTACTCTGATCTTTGTTTCTTCATAGATCACTGAGTATGAGTGACTCTAAATCCATCCAAGTTACTGTGAAGCTATATTTTTGCCTTTCTTTCTGGTTGCTTAATATTCCACTGTGTATATGTACCACATTTTTATCCAGTCCAGCTTTCATGGGCAACATGGTTGGTTCCATGTTTTCGCTATTGTGAATAGAGCTGCAACAAAATATGAGTGCAGGTGTCTTTTTTGTAGATTGATATGAGTTCCTCTGGGCATATTCCCAGTAGGGGAATTGCAGGGTCATATGAAAGGTCAATTTCTAGTTCTTTCAGAAATTGCCACTCTGTCTTCCAAAGAGATTGCACTAGTTTGCATTCCCAACAAAAATGTGAAAGCATTCCATTTCTCCACATCTTCGCCAACATCTGTTGTTGGTCATTTTTACTGGGGTTAGGTGTTATCTCAGTGTGGGGATTATTTGAATTTCTCTGGTGATGAATGAGAAACTTTTTCAAGTGTCTGTTGGCTGCCCATATATCTGCCTTTGAGACGTGTCTATTCATGTATTTTGGCCAATTTTTAACGGGAATGTTTGTTTTTTCCTTTCAGCGCATTTGAGTTTCTTATACATCCTAGATGTTAGGCCTTTGTCAGATATACTGTTGGCAAATTTTTTTCCAATTCTGTGGGCTGTCTCTCTGCTCTCTTGATGGTTTCTTTTACTTTGCAGAAGCTCATCAGTTTGATGAAGTCCCACTTGTCTATCTTATTTCTTATGGCATGGGCAGTTAGGGTTCTGATCAGAAGTTGATTGCCAGTTCTAATTTCCATAAAACTGTCCCCTGCATTTTCTAAGGTTTTTATAGTTTGAGGTTTTACATTTAAGTCTTTGATTCATTTAGAGTAAATTTTTGTGTATGGTGATGGGTAGGGGTTCTGTTTCAAGCTTTTGCATGTGATCAGCCAGTTTTCCCAGTACCATTTACTGAATAGGTTCTCCTCTCCCCAGTGGTTGTTGTTGTTGACTTTGACAAAGATGAGTTGGCTGGGAAATAAAGGCTTTACTTCAGGAATCTCTATCCTATTCCGTTGGTCTATATACCTGTTCTTGTACCAAAATCAGGCTGTTTTGATATCTGTGGCCTTATAGTAAAATTTGAAGACTGGAATTGTGATACCTCCTGCTTTTTTGCTTTTGCTAAGGATTGTTTTGGCTACTCGTGGTCATTTATGTTTCCCCATGAATGTCTGTATTGTCATTTTCCAGTCTTAGAAGGATGATGTTGGTAACCTAATGGGTATTGCATTGAATCTGTAGATTGCCTTTAGTAGAATGGACATTTTAACAATGTTGATTCTTCCTATCCATGAGCATGGAATATTTTTCTATTTGTAGGTATCCTTTTGGATATCTTTGAGTAGTGTTTTATAGTTCTCATTGTAAAGTTCTTTCACTTCTCTGGTTAGAAAGATGCCAAAGTATTTCTTTGTTTTTTCTCTTTTTTTGTTTTTTTGGCTAGTGTGAATGGGATAGAGCTTTAAGTTTGGGTCTCTGCCTGCTTCTTGTTGTGTATAGAAATGCAACTGTCTTCTGCACATTTGTTCTAAACCGTGAGACTTTGCCAAAGTTCTATATCAGTGCAAGCAGGTTTTTGACAGATTATCTTGGATTTTCAAGGTCCAGGATTACATCATCAGCAAAGAGGGATAAGTTGACTTCCTCTTTTCCTGTTTGGATACCCCTGATTTCCTTCCTTTTTTTGAGTTGTAGTCTCATTGTAGCGCCCAGACTGGAGTGCAGAGGCACACTCCAGCCTCTGCAGCCCTGCCCTGCTGGGCTCTGGCGATCCTTCTGCCTCAGTCTTCTAAGTAGCCAGAACTACTGGTGCATGCTACCACACCCGGCTAATTTTTTATTTACTGTAGAGACGAGGTCTCACCAAGTTGCCTGGGTGGGTCTCGAACCTGTGGGCTCAGGCAATCCACTTGCCTTGGCCTCCCAACGTGCTGGGATTACAGGCTGAAGCACTGAGCATGGCCTGATTTCCTTCATTTGTTGAATTTTCTTAGCTAGGGCTTCCAACACAATTTTGCACAAGAGGCGTGAGAGTGGGCAGCCTTGTCTTGTTCCGGTTTTCAGCGGAAATGTTTCCATTTGGCAATATGTTAGTTGTGGGTTTATCATAAATGGAACTTATTATTTTGAGGTATGCTACTTCTATACCTAGGTCATTGAGGGTTTTATCAAGAAGGGATGCTGGATTTTATCATAAGCTTTTGATGCATCTAATGAGATTATCGTGTGGTTCTTCTCTTTACTTCGGTTGATGTATTTAATTCCATTTATGGTCTTGCAATTGTTGAACCAGCCGTGCTTCGTGGAGATGAAGTCTACTTGGTCATGGTGGATGATTTTTGAGATGTGTTTTTGGATATGATTTGCTAGAATCTTGTTGAGGATTTTTACATCAATGTTCATAGGATATTACCCTGCAGTTCTCTTTTTTTGTTGGATCCGTATCCGAAATGGGTATCAATTTCATTTTTAGCTTTGTGAAATGATTTGGAATACTTTCAGTAAGACTGGTATCAGCTCCTCCTTGTATGTTTTGTAGAATTCTGCTGGAAAACCATCTGGTCCAGGGTTTTCTTGGTTTTTTTGTTTCTTTGTTTTGTTTTGGTTTTTTGGTAGGTAGGTAGTTTTCCTACAACAGAGTCAATTTCCTGGGTTGTTATTGGTCTATTTAGTGTCTCAGTTTTTCAACCTGGGTAAGTTGTGTGATGTCAGAAATCCCTCCATTTCATTTAGGTTATCAAGTTTGTTTCCATATAGGTGTATATAGTAATCTCTGATAATCTTTGGATTTCTTTGGGGTCAGATGTGATTTGATCTTTTGTATTTCTGATTGTGTTTATTTGGGCATTGTCTCTCTTTTTCTGGGTCATTCTGACAAGGGGTCCATCAATTTTGTTATTTCTTTCAAAGAACCAGCATATTGTTATTTTGATGCTTTCTCTGATAATTTGTCTTCTCTGTCCCATATCTGGGCTTTTATTTTGGTGATTTGGAGTCTTCTGCTAAAGTTGGGGTTTTGGTGGTGTTTTCTTTCCAACTCCCTTAGGTGATTTGTTAGGCTCTCAACTTGTGATCTCTTTGTTTTCTTGTTGTGTGCTTGTAGTGATATAAATTCCCCTCTCAGGACTGATTTCATGGCATCCTGGAGGTTTCAACAAGATGTTTCTTCATTTTCACTTGTTTCCAGGAATATTTTAATTTCTGCTTTGATTTCATTGTTGACCTAGTAACTGTTCTGGATCATGCTGTTTTGTATCCAGGGACACAGTGGGTGGGTCAGGTGAAGGCGTTGACCAACCACCCATGAGGACCTGCATGGTGTGGTTTTCAAGAAGCTACCAACACTCAAGAGCAGGGTGTGCAGCCCCACAGCATGCTGGCACAGTGGACCACCTGCTTGGAGGTCTTCTCCATGTGGAGACTAACCTGGGAGCAGAGAGTGTGGCAACCAGGAAATGCACCCCAGCATAAATGTTCCTTCACAGGTGCCAAGAAGGCAGGCAGGACTTGGTCTCTTCACACAGACAGGAGAAGGGAAAGGCAGAGGGACATCTCTGGGGGCAACTGGCAAGGTCCAGGGAGTAAAGGAAAGCAGAGGGCCCTGACGTTCCACCCTTTGTCACCCAACAGAGGACCAGTCCACTGTGTTCCTGAACCGTTTGACCCACCTGCTGCCCCAGTCTTCCACCACCAAGACCACACAACTAGATGCTGGGCAGACACTGTAGGGGTCACCGACATCCTGGCTGGACACGAACCCTGGAGGAAGAATTTAGAATGAAGAGGAAGGCATGGGCCAAGAGGGAATGAGGACAGGTATTGGGTCATGTCTTGCCAGGATGGGAAATTCTGAGAAAGGGCTGGGAAAGTGTATAGAGGTTAGCCACACAATAGTTAAGGGAGTTGCCCAGAGATGGGCAGGATTGTCAGGCAAGAGCTGGTGTGATCCCAGACTCAAACTCTCCCTGATCTCTCCTCCTTTAATCGCACCTGCTCCTGCAGGAGCAGATGTGTCCCTTGGGCCAGCACTCAGTTCTGCCCCCAGGAAGCTTCCAACAACATTGTCACCTTCCAGGCAGCCTCTGCATGACCCATGGGGTCTGTGCCCATGCCGGTCAGGAAGACACTGAACTCCCACACTCTACGAGGTCCAATCCTTCACCCCCGGGGCCACCTCATGCCGAGACCTGCCAGCTCCTGGTCAGAGAGCTATGCCTATGGCTCTTGGTAGTAGTGTGATGGAAGGAGCTGTTTTAGATGCCCATATTAATTAAACGACATCAAACTCTGCAGAAGAGTGAATCATCCATCAGGAGGGACATAGAATTGTGGGGATTCATGGTAAGATCCTCAGGGCCCATGAGGCCAGTTCCCACAGCCACAGAAAGAGGGGTGCTCCTCACTCTAGCAAGTTTCCTTCCCAGAAGTCCCCAGAGGGACTTCACATGCTCCTGCCTAGATCATATCCCAATATGTTCAGGTGGACAGATGCCTGCTTATCCCCTCAACCCACTGTTCTTGGTGCTGGCCTTCTGAAAGTAATGGAGGAGCTACTATTCCCCCATTTCCCCGTCCCCCAGACTGCAAGCAACCAGATTCTGTATCCAAATGGAGAACAGAGTCCTCACAAGCTAAGGCTGTTCTCTTGGCGAAACCACACAATTGGGAAAAGCCTTGGCTCGGCTTTGGGTAAGTTCATCCCTAATATCAGCCTCCAGGGAAGCAGAAAGAAACTGCTCAGAGAACAACTGCTCCAGGCCCCGAGCAGAAAATGAGTACGTGACACAGGTTCAAGGCTCACAGCAACTTTCCCTCAAGACTGTTAAGACCTACAGATACTGATGGGACAATCCAGTGATTCTTCTGTCATAGGCAAGGCCAAGAGAGTTGGTGTAAGTATGTCCCAGGAATATGGCAGAGTCTGTCAGTCCAAGGTAGCCAACTTACACCTCCGCTAACTCTACTCAAGCCCTAACCTTAACCTTGAGGAAGGTCACAGTCCCTGTGGATCTCAGGCCTGTGCTCCTCCCCTATCCTTCCGTCCTAAAGAGCCCACTCCACTGAGCAAAACGAACCAAGTACAGAGGCAGCCTGCAAACATTTGCCAACAAAACTAACTTTATTCACATCTATGCACTATGCCCAACGATGGGACCCCCATTCCCTCCCCTAGGTACTGCACCACCCCCAGGGGCTGCACTCCCCCTCCCCCAGAAACTGCTCACCTCCAACCCACTGAGGCCCAATAGTGGCAGCATTCTCTGAGGGGCATCCCTGGCATCTTTGGGGCAGTAGATGTCCTGTGGATTCCATAGCCCAAGTCCCCAAATAAGAGCTGGCACCTAGGAGGTTGTCCACAAACGCCTCACACTGCAGTGTCGTTTCCTCCCCCTCTCAGTGACAATGAGTCACACCTTCTTTTTGGAGATATGAAGGTCAGCCCAGTCCCGAACCTATTACTTGTCCCCCAGAATCTCTGAAACCAGGCCTCCGAAGGAACACCTGTCCACCAAGGGATGGTCCTCCAAGGAGAGCTGGCTCTCTGGACTTGGCATCAGGAAGTGATGCAGAGCTGTGGCCTCTATGATGAGTAGGTGGAGGATGGGGGACTCGCTGAGGACCCCGATCTCCATGGCAATGAAGTCCGGAGGAAGGGTCCGGACTCAAGGAAGGCTCCCAGGGCAGCAGGTGGTCCCGAGAGCTCAAGAGGGAGGCCAGGCTGGGGAGCTTATCCTCATCCTCACTAAACATATCCACTTGCCCAGCTGTCACACAGACAGGAGGGGCTTCTTCTAAGAGACCAGGAGAGACTGGGTGGTGGTCCTGGGCAGAAGTGGGTGACTGAGCAGCCCTTGGTATGGAAGGCTTTGGACACCTAGGGAGTAGAGTATGGTCCTCAGGCCAGGACAGGGTGGTGGGCACACGGCCATGCCCAGAAGCATTTTGTAGGGCCATCGGTGGTATGCAGGTGTCTGTGCTGACTCTTAGTTGGAGGCCACAGTCGTGAGTCTCTGCTCCATGGCTAGCTGCAGACTTGAGGGAAAGTGATCACAACCCAGAGATGCCATGACTCAGAGTGGTCCCGGGACCCACTTCTTCCTTCAGGTCCAGGAGGCGCTTCTCCAGCAGCTGGGGAAGAATCAGGCACTCAGTGGGCTGTCCAGATGAGCGGACCCCAAGGGGGAGGGGACACAAGGACTTGGCAGGGACTGGGGGAGGATTGCGAAAGGGGCTTCATGACAAGACAGTCTGCAGCGCTGCTGGTCCTGCAGAGCTTGACTGCAGGTGTGTCCTGACCACCCTTTGGCTCCACACCCACGTCTCAATTATAAATACCTGCATTTTCTCCCTGGGGAGACTCCCCTCAGAACCGAGAATACGGCCAGGGTAGAGAAGAAAATCAGGTGGGTCGTTTATGCTGCTATCCCTCCGTTCCCTGGATTTGGTAGTGTTCGTCCCTCCCCTGCGTTGTTGGTGTCCTCCGTCACAGGCATCCCGGGTGTGCCTCTTTCCCTGTGTGGCTGGTGTACCGTCCTGCCCTAGTGTTAGCTTGCAGGTTTACCTTTCTGGGTGAAATTGCCTGCATCTCTCCCTGCCCTGAAATTCCTGATGTCTCTTTTGCCCTGGTGTTCTTGGTGTCCTGTCTGCCCTCGTTTTCCCGGTATCCCTTCCTCTGCTGAAGTTCCCCAACCTCTCCCAGCCCTGAAGTTCCCCATATCCCTCCCACACTTGGGGCCCATGTGTGCATCCCTGCCCTGGGTTTTCTGGTGTCCCTCCCTGCCCTGATGTTCCTGGTGTCACTCCTTGCCCAAAGTTTCTGGTGTTCTCCCTACCCGGTGTTCCTGGTGTCTCTCCCTCCTTTGGAGTTCTGGGTGTCTTCCCTCCCCTGGATTTTCTGGTGTCCCTCCCTGCTCTGGTGTTCCTGGCGTCTCTCCCTCCTTTGGAGTTCTGGGTGTCTTCCCTCCCCTGGATTTTCTGGTGTCCCTCCCTGCTCTGGTGTTCCTGGTGTCTATCCTTCCCCTGAAGTTCCTGGTTTCCCTCCTTCCACTGATGTTCCTAGTGTCCCTCACTCTGCGAAGGTCCTGGTGTCTCTCCCCACCATGAAATTCGTGGAGTCCCTCCCCGTCCTGTTGTTCCCAGTATCCCTCGCAACCCTGGTGTTCCCTGTGTCTCTTCCTCCTCTGGACTTCCACATGTTTCCTGCTCTGGTGTTCCCGGTGTCCCTCCTGCCCAGGTTTTCCTGATATCTCTCCTTGTCCTGAAGTTCCTAGTGGCCCTACTTGCTCTGGTGTGCCTTGTGTGTCTCCCTGCTCTGGTGTCCCTGGTGTCTCTCTTTCCCCTGACTTACTGGGTACCCACCCATCACTGGTGTTCTCAGTGTCCCTCACTCCCCTGAAGTTCCTGGTGTTCCTCCCTTCCCTGAGACTCCTAGATCAGCTCCTGCCCAGTAGCTCCCAGTGTTCCTCCTCCACTGGTGTTTCTGCTGTGGGTCCCTCCCTGGTGTTGCCAATGAACTTCCTTTCCTGGTGTTTCCGCTGTCCCTCCCTGCCCTTGCCTTTCTGGTGTCTTTCTTCCCCTGGGGTCCCTCCCTGCCCTGGTGTCCAGGTGTTCCTCCCTGCCCTGGTGTTCCTGGTGTCCATGCCTGCCCTGGCTTTTCTGGTGTTCCTACTTCCACTGAATTTTCTGGTGTCATTCTTTGCTCTAAAATTCCTGGTGTCCAATGTTGTCCAAGTGTTCCTGGTGTCTCCCCCTTCCCTGGTGTTCCTGGGGTCTCTTCCTGCCCTGAAGTTCCAGGTGTCCCTCCCTGTGCTGGAATAGTCAGTGTCCCTTCCTCTCTGAAGTTCCTCATATCTCTCCCTGATGTGAAGTTCCTGGTGTCCCTCTGGTCCTAATGTTTCTGGTATACTTCCCTGTCCTGGTGTTCCTGATATCTCCCACCTTGATGGCTTTTCTGGTGTCTGTCCCTCCCATGAAGTCCCTGGTGTCCCTCTTGGATCTGAAGTTCCTGGTGCTCTTCCACCCCTCGGTTTCCCTCCTTGACCTGGTAATCTGGTGTCCCTATCTACACTGTTGTTCCCGGAGGCCCACATGCATTGCTGTCCTGGTGTCCCTTCCAGCCCTGATGTCCCCATTGTCCCTCCCTCTCCTGAAGTTCCCAGTTTGTCTCGCGGCCCTGAAGTTCCCAGTGTCCCTCACTGCACTGGTGTTCCCCAGTGTTCCTTTCTCCCCAGGCGTTCCTGGCATCCCTACCTCCCTAGATTCCTGGTGACCTTCCCAGCCTTGCAGTTCTCAGTGTGTATACCTACCGTGGTGTTCGTGGGGTCTTTCCCTCCCCTGATGTTGCCAGTGTCCTTCACTCCCCAGGAGTTCTCCCTGTCCCTCCCTACCACAGTGCTCCCCCATTTCTCCCTATCCCTGGTCTACCTGGAGTCCCTCCCTCCCCTGATGGTCCCGGTGTCCATTCCTGTCCAGATATTCCCAGTGTCTATCTCCCTACTGGTGATGCCAGTATTTCTCCCTGCCCTGGCATTTTTGGTGTTCCACCCAGCCCTGGTGTTCCTGGAGTCAGTTTACCTTGGCAGCCCAGGTGTCCCTCCCTTCCCTGATGTTCCTGTTGTGCCTCCTACCCTAGTTTTTCAGTATCCCTCCTGACCTGTGCTCCCTGTGTCCCACCCTGCCCTCCAGTTCCTGGTGGCCTTCCCTCCCTGGTATTCTAGTGTCCTACTCACCCCTGGTGTTCGCAGTGTCCATTCCTGCCCTTATTTTCCCAGTGTCCCTCCCTGCCCTGGTGTTCCTGTTCTCCTTCCCTCTGATTGTGTTCCTGGAGTCTCTCCCTCCCATAGATTTTCTGGTGTCCTTCCCTCCTGTGGTGTTCCTGATGTCCCTAGCTGCCCGGATGTACATGGTGTCTCTCCCCCTTCTGGGGTACCTGTGTGAGGCTCATTCCTTCTTCCTGCTCAAGCTCCTCGGTGAGGGCCAAGACATCGCTTTGCAGTTCTGGGGAGAGTAGATCTTCTAGGAATTGTGGATGAATGACAGCCTCCACCTAAGATTACAGAGACAGGATGAGACAATCTCGAGCAAGGAGAACCCTGAAACCAAAGGGAACCAGGGGAGAGGCAGAAAGATATGACCACCCTTCCTGGTACACACCCCATGCATGGTGCTTTATATCCTGGCCACCCTTAGCTGCACACACACACACACACACACACACACACACACACACACACATTCACAAGGTAGGTGCAAAAACATACAACCAGATATAGACAGACATACTTCATTGAGTAGAATAAACAGAATTGCACGCACCCACAGAAAAATGCAGAGACACATAGAGCATACACACTCACAACCAACGAGACACACACTGAGAAAAAAAACACTGACACATAGACACATCCACTTACATACACTCACGCAGTCACATCCAGACACACAAACACACACACACACATACACGCACTGCTTAGGAACTGAAGAACAGAGCTGAATTCCAAGAGCTTGAGTCACCAGAAAACCACCGACCCTGCACTCCAGGACAACTCACATTGGTAATAAAGTCTTCCTGGGAGCACAACTTCTCATGGTAGCTCAGGAGACTCTGGTCCGGGAATGTCTCGTACTGTTTCTGAGGTCGTAGAATCATGAACTCTTGCTGTTGTCCCTGGAGGGAAGGGTCCAGCAATCCCTCCGTGATATTGAAGTTCTCCCTCATGGCTTCAGGTGGAATCTCCTTGGGGACCTGGGTCTCTGGTGGCCGCTGCGGTCTGGGTGGTACGAGGTGAGCAGGCAGGGCTTTGGGGCCGGCTTTGCTGGGAAGGTCAACTGAGGCCAAGATGAACAAGAACAGGTGTGACAGGGCCTTCAGCTCCCACCTCCATTACTCTGGGGAGGGGACTGCTCGGGGACACGAAATGGTCCAGCCTGGGTTGGGACACCTGACAAGGACCACGAGGGCTGACGTTGCAGAAGGTGGAATAGACATAACAGCATCATCTGGGAGTCGCTAGGAGCCAATGAGATCCCAGGTCTCACGCCACGAATGCCCATGGTTAAGCAGATGGAATGGTGGGTTTTGGGTGGGAAAGAGATAAAGCTTTGGAACTTGAGCAGGTGACTCCCAGGCCACGGCCATGAACAGGTGAGTTCCCAGGCTCTGGGCAGGCCAGGAAAGTATGGAAAGTGTGGACAGCGGCCTCCCTGTGCCCCTTGGCTGTTGCCAAAGGCTCCTGTATGGCAGTGGAAACCGTACCTGGTTGGGCACCCTCAGGGTCTGGAGGCCTTGGAGGGTCAGGCCTCAGTGAGGCTGGAGGAGGCAGGCCCAGGGGCACAGTCATCGGCTGCAATTCCTGATCTGCATCTCCTCAGACTCAAATTTCATGAACCTGGGGATGAGGGAGGCACAAAAACACTAAGAAACGGTCCAGGCCAGCCCCCAACCTCCAGGAACTTTCAAAAACAGGGATAGGGACAGAGTCTCTTGGGTGTCCCACCCAAGATTTGCCTGGGTACAGTCCCAGGAGTGGGACACTCCTACAGGCAAGGCCACAGTTTGGGGACTACTCAAACAGCACAGTTTGGGGACTGCTCAAGCAGCAGATGATCCCTCCTGAAGATGCAGCCGGATCAGGGCTACTACTCAAGAAAAAAACATGAGGAAGGTTGTCCTGAGCAGGAGACCCAAGGCCCAGGACTTGAGAGCTTGAGGATAACGTGGGAAAGAAGTGGTCCAGGACACACATGAGGGCACAGAAACATAGATTAGCGGAGGGATCTCAGGTCCTCTGAGGTCTGTTGTCCATCTGCTCTACTTTGGTGATGTTTGAGGAGCTATGTCGGCAGAGCTGGAAGCAGGTCTTGAGATCCTGATATACTAGCCACCCACCACCCACCCAGACCAAGCTCGGATGGCAGGTGACCAGCTTCTGACCACTTTTCCGTAGGACAGTGGACCCCAGAAATGTATTCGGCATCTCTGCGTGATCCACAGAAGTTAGGTGGCCCTGTCTGGCTATGTTGGTAACTTTACCCACCATGACCTCCAATATCAACAAAGAGTTTAACCTCAGGCCTGGCAAGGGGGGCTTCTGAGATGACAGAGGAAGACCCTAAGGACTCGAGTTATTAGAAGCAGCTTTCTGAGCGTCAAAGGGCCAGAGTGTCCTGTGACAGTCTACGTACTCCCCCCATCCTCTGTGCACTCAGTACCGCAGCCCTTGCACCCAGGACTCCAACTCACTTTGTGGCCATCTCAGAATACATCATTCGGTTGGAGGTACTGGTGCGCTGCCACTCATGCATAGACCGACAAAGTCCCTCCTTCAGGGGTATGGTGGGATTCAGATGGGCTAGGGATTGGAGCACTGGGTTGCAAGCACAAGGGCCAGTCACATTGCCATGCCCATCTTCTGTGGAGAGCCAATCAAGCCCACCCAGTACTTATCCCAGGGCCTACCATCTCTTTCTGTCTCATCGTAACCTGGTGTGGGCACCTGGGACCCCAGGACACCCTCGCAAGACCAAACATCAACACCTTGGGGATCATGTGCCATCCCTGCCTTCCCTATGAGTCCTCAATATGGCTGTGTGGAATGATTAGTGCTGTGGGTGGAATATTTGTGCCCCCTTCGCAATCCCAGACTTGAGGCCCTAACGGCCAATTTGAGGGTCTTAGAATGTGACACGATGGGAGGTGGTCAGGACAAGACCAGGCCTCGAGGGTGGAGTTCACAGAATGGGATTAGTGCCCTGATGCAAAGAGGAAGAAGCACTGACCTCTCTCGCAACCTCATGAGGACACAGCCAGAGTTGGCCACCTCCGGCTTGGAGGCTGGCCCTGACCAGAACGGACTCTTCAGTCACACAGACCTGGGCCTTCCGGCCTCTAAAGCTGTAAGATATGAATACCAAGTCTGTAGTGTTCAGGACAGCCTGAGCGGATGAGACCCTGCTGGACTGATCTGAAACGAGGGTTAACACGCAGGTTCCAGGGCCTCAGGACTGAGCCTTTAACCAGCTTCCTGGCAGCTCTGGAGAGGGGCAGAAAGCTCAGAGTCCCTCTGGGGAGCAGGAACAGGTGCCCAGAACAGCAGAGAGTGGTACCCGGAACCACTGAGGCCGAGGGTGAACCCTAGGCAGCTCCACTGGGGGAGTCATGTGCCCAGCCCAAATTTATCGGCTCCCAGGGGGCTAAGATCATTTTCCGGGTCCCCTAGATCACTGGACCCCTCCATCACTACTCTCTATGTGGTCTCCAGACTGAGCTCAGGCTTGGGGTGCTCACATGAGGAAGCAGGAGAGTGCCTCAGCATGAGGACTCTGTGGAAGGTGCCTCTAGGCCAGGGACTTGAAGAACTGCCAGCACTGGAAGTTGGCAAATACACTGTTGGAGCTCCAAAAGTCTTACAGCGGGCCCTTGGACTGAGAGGGGGCTAGGCTGCCATTCCCAGAAGTCTCTTATGGCTGTGGTCTCTTGCTCCAGAGGGACACAATGGGGGCCAGCAGGGCAGCTGGTGGTGGTGCTGGAGGAGGGTGGCCTAGAAACCGGTCTACTTCGTTGGCCTGGGATCCCCCATATCCCAGGGCAGCACCAAGAGTCTCCACAAGAGATGCTGGGGGACATACATTGCCCTCGCAGAGGGCTTCTGGGGCACACAAGCTGAGGGGGGCCTGAGGCAGGATGAAGTTCTGAGTGGGTCAGAGTTCTGGAAGAACCATTTCTGCTCTGACATTCATGATGATATTGAGCATCCCTGCCCCGCTCAGGTTGTGGGTACCATCTGATGCGACCAGAGTTGGCCTGGGAAAAGCAGGCAGCACCCGAGGTCTGCCCGGAGGAAGAGCTACAGGCAAAAGGGGTGTTGGGTACTGTGCCCAAGGTAGCCTGGGTGCTGGGTTGGGAGTGGGTGGGGGAAAGGGCAGAGCCATGAACGGAGACAGGGAGACACCAGAGTTCATAATTATGGTTGGTCCCAGCACTAGACCAGCTGTAGAGACAAAAAGAGGGTGAAGGGAATTGGAGACAGGGCAGACATGAAAGATTTCCCAACTTCCCATCATCCCCAAGGGAATCAGTGAGGGATTCACGGGTAAGAACCATGTGGTTGGAAAGAATGTGATGTGCAGATGTCTCCTAGTGAATTGCACACTCTACTCCTCCAGTCAAGAGTTATTTCACAAGACAACATGTCCCGGGTCTCCCAAGAAGAAACACCCAAGGCTTCCCAGCTAGCTGAGGGGCCCACTAGAGTGTCCTTAACAGATACCCACCAGCCTCATAGGTGTCTCCCAAGGCAGATGTCGGAGTGTCTCTGGTGGGAACACTCGCCAGTGGGTGAGGGTCCTTCCCAGTGCAGTTCTCAGCACCCTGGGGCTTGTGTGGATGGAACCTGCAGGTTCTGAAAGTTACAGCCCAACTCCATGTCACTCTTCCTTTTCCAGACGTTTCTAGAAGAACCTCTCTTCTATCCTCACCTCACACACCCAACAAAAGCACTCAAAGGAAGTCTCTCCCAAGTCAGCATCCCAGGAAGCTCAAAGATCACCCGATGCTGCACCAAGCCCAGCATGAAAGAGTTCTCATAGCACTCCTCATGGGACCTGCTACATGTGGTCAGATTCACACCACTCTGTCCCTGGGCCTCAGTCGTCCCTGCTGCCACTCAGGAAGCCTGTTCCGGCAAGCAGGACAGTGAGGGAGATGTAGACTTCTCTGTGATGCTGTCATTGCACGGCCAGCAAAGGCTCTAGATGGCTAGAAAACAGCCTGGAAATATATTGAGGCAGAGATGTCAGGGGAGGTGTGCAGAAATTTTACAGCTGCTTGTCATTTCAAAACTGGGTATGGCTAAGGAGCCCACCTGTGGTCCTTCTTCTTTGATCTCCCAATAATGGTAAGTAACAAGCCAGGAGGAAGCAGATATGAGGCTGGGTCAGGGCGAACCAAGTTGTGTGGAGCCTACCTGAGATCATGAAGCCCTCGTGAAGATGCTAGTCAAATGCAAGACAGTCCAGAGCACATTCACCTCATTAATCAGGACACGTCCTAACCTTTGCTAACACTGGAAGATTGTGTTGCTGATTCTGTGCTCCTCTCCTTGGATGGATTTAGAGTAAGGTATACTCAGTGAACTATCACAGAAACACAGAACTGAATAGCACAAGTTCTCACTCATAAGTGGACCTTGACAAATTATAATACTATAAGACAAGGATTGGCAGTGGTGGGGACCTGTCAGGAGAGGGGGGTGTGATTGGCAGTTGAGGGAGTCTACTAGGGGAGGGAGGGGCATACCTCATCAACAAGGGTACGTGCATCACCAATGTTTGTATACCTAACACTGAATTGTACCCCACAGCTTTTTAATAAAAAATAAGAGAGAGAGAAAGAAGGAAAGAAAGAAAGAAAAAAGAGAAATAAAGAAAAAATGAGAAGAAAGAAAGGAAGTGAGATAGAGAAAAGAAAGAAACAAACAAAGTAAGAAAGAAATAAAAAAAGATAGAAAGAAAGAAAGAAGAAAGGAACCGCCCTTTCACAACCTTCGACTGAAGACCAACAAGACGACACATCTGTTCCCCATTCATGAGTCGAGAAAGAACAGGAGAAAAATCTTCTTCTCCACAGAGAAAGCAAGAGTAGAGGATATGCCTTGAGATCGTGGGAAAAAGGAAGTGGATCCAAAAACCTGAGGGTTCATAAAAGGTGTAAAAATTCGCCGCAGTAAAGGATGCCAAGCCTTGTGTTGGCTGAAGCCTTCCCCAGCTGGCCTGCTCCTGTTCATCAGACATAACCGCTTCTAAGACTGAAACAGAAGCAATCTCTGGGGTCTGGTTCTGAAAGGCTCTGAGCTATGCCCTCTGGTCCCAGCCATACCAACAGAGAAGACATGCCATCACAGACGAAAGCAGTGCTAACTAACCAAGCAGTTTTCAGGCCAAGACAATTTATTTCTATTCTTCCTAAGATTTAGGAAACGCCGGTCCAAATCTCTCATAACAATATGTGAGGATGGGTACCAGATGCCTGAAGACACGACACAGGGTTTGTGCCCAGAGCCTTCTTTGTCCCACCAGTTGACAAGATCCCACCGCTCCCTACAACCAGGCATCTTGGTCCTTCTCTAAAGAGCTGTCTTCCCTGACTGCCGCAGCAGGTCTCCAGGGGCTTCCCTAGTGAGATGTCCTTGCAGAAGTCCAGGCCTTCCTCCTTCCTCTACTTTCACCCAATCAGCTGTCCCCAGAGGCACTGTCAAATTTGAATTCCCGAGGGTTTCAGGGGGATGCTATGGAGTGTGATAATAGGCCCCAGACCCCACCAGCTTACCTCCTTCTGACACCATCCCTGCAGGCTGAGCACTGACCATAGCTGTCAGCCTCTTCAATACATGAGCCAACAGCCGTACCCAGAGAGTGACCACACTCAGAAGATGCTCCTGAGTTTGAATTTAAACAGGAGAATGTAGGACTGCAGGCATTCCATAGTGGGGGAGGGGCAGGGGCAACTGGGCCTGGGTGGGAGTGGGTGAATTTCCATGCAGGACTCTGGCAAGTAGGCTTTCCATTTACACAGGGGCAACCCGGATGGTATGTTCCTCATCAGGTGACTTTTAAATTGGTATTCAGATTCACAGCAAAAGGATTTACTCGATGTACCATTTACTTGCAACCTTATCAGTAAACCTATTTTTGTGCACCTCAACCCACCCTGCTCCTCAACTGTGTCGGTGGGCTCTTGAACAATTTCATTCATGGCTGGACGTTTGGAAGACCATGCAGAGTACATTTTCAGCCTGATAAATACAGGACTTCGTCAGGAGACAAGTGCCCTGGGTGTATAAGACAGGTTGGTCCCAGCAGATCCAGGGTTTTGATTGTTGTATGCACATCACTGTGTAGAAAGCTGTCCTTGTGTCCCAAGTGTTGTCACAGCTAGAATCTCTGCAGACTGCCACAGGCCAGCCTTACCCTCAGTTGGTACGCCTTCATCCATGATAAGACCGCATGCAGTCTATAGGACCAAGCGCAGATCCCTACTTTGGGTTTCTCACCTAAGGATGCTGTTGTTCAATGTGCAATTGTTATCTTTTAAAGGACTTAATCTTGGCATGTGAACAAGCAATACCTTTTCAGGATTTATACTCAAATCCTGCATAATGGAGGAACACACAGACACAAGTCTTCTGGCCACCTGATCTTTTTTCCAAGGGAAACCAGTGCTGTATCTTTTTTTTGTAAGAAATCTTCAGTGACGTTGTATGAAACTGAAATATCACGTGAACTTTTCTTGTATTTTCAAATTATGGTGCTTTTTTCGTTTGTTTGTCTTTTTTCCCTCGGGTTAAAAATTAATACATGGTCAAGAAGCTCGGCCGACACAGTCATGGGGTCTGTCCTGGACAAAAGGTCCTCCTTACTTTATATCTATAGGCTAGAGTCCTAGAACGAGACAGTGTACCATTTCCTAAAAATGAAACCTACCCAAAACAACAGAGTGGTTAGATTTGCAAAATATAAATAAAGGACATCAAGTTGTACTTCTGCACTGAAATTCTACACTATGTTGCCCAGTGGGATGTGGAGGAAGGTGAAATTGCTCCTTTACTACCTGCTGCGTTGTCGACTGATTGACCTATTTTCCTGTCTTGAAGAAATGAAAACAAAAGGGTTTATAGGAAGTGTTTATGAATCAATATTTATTGAAACATCTGTGTGTATTAAATCCTGAACGTATAGTTAACGCTGTCAGGAAAACTCCCAGAATGGAGTCAAGAGGAAGTGTGTCGAAATGTGCTTTCTAGCTCTAAACTCATTGCCACAACATTCCTTTGATGGACACTTCAGAATGACCAGAGGAACCGGGCGTTCTAGGTTTTGAAAAGCGTGAACAGCAATCAGAGACACGCGTGCAAAGTGCACACAGGACTCGCCCCCAGTGGATGACATTGTGTTTAGCGGAATCCTTCCAAAACGGTTTTCCCCAAAGGGGTAATGTAAGTGCATGAGTGGCTGGGAGGTAACACTGACAACCCTGAGTGGTCGTTTCAAGGAGGGACAGCAGTGAATGTTCAAGGGAGGAG
>NW_007030371.1:8747-22755 GCF_000164805.1 Carlito syrichta | reverse complement strand
GCAACCTTATCAATAAACCTATTTTTGTGCACCTCAACCCACCCTGCTCCTCAGCCGTGTCGATGGACTCTTGAAGAATTTCATCCATGGCTGGACGTTTGAAAGACCATGCAGAGCACATTTTCAGCCTGATAAACACAGGGAAACCGGGCGTGCTAAGTTTTGAAAAGCATGAACAGCAATCAGAGACATGTGTGCAAAGTGCACACAGGACTTGCCCCCACTGGATGACACTGTGTTTAGCGGAATCCTTCCAAAACGGTTTTCCCCAAGGAGGTAATGTAAGTGCATGAGTGGCTGGGAGGTAACACTGACCACCCTGAGTGGTCGTTTCAAGGAGGGACGGCAGTGAATGTTCAAGGGAGGAGAGCTGCTTGACAGCCAAAGACTGCCCCCATGCCAGCGGGGCTCTTCCATGCCCGGGCCGTGGCGAGCCGGGGACGCATGCGCACAGCTCCAAAGGGGGTCGGGGCTTCCTTGCGGTCCCTCCTCCAACTGTTCCCAGCGTCCGTTGCGGGGGGGCGGGGAGCGTCGAGGTGCCGCGCATGCGCCAGCAAGGATGGCGGGTACCAACGGCCCTTGACACCGGAGGGTTTGCAGGCGGTGGAAGCTGACGTCATCGAGGCTGACCCCGGAGCTATTCGTTAATGCTGCTGTACTTCAGGACATTCCTGCTCGTCCCGCCTCCACGCGGTCAGCACTACCCGTGCGGCTCAGGCCCTCCTGTGCACTGGCGTAGGCTCCTCTGTGCCTGCGGACCTGACAAAAGAGGTCACTAGAGCATGGGGCCTGCAGTTGTCACGTATTGTCTTCCGGTGGGCGGGGCTCAACCCTAAAGGCTAGAGGTCACCTGAGCGCCAGGTGGTCTGCGCATCTCCGTACAGGGCTGACCCCAGAGAGGCATGGGCTGCTGATTGTCAATAAAGACGTTTGCATGACCTTCCTCTGTCCTGTCTGCGTCGTGGCGGGGTCGCGTTGGGGGTTAGGTTCTGCCTCTTCCAAGAACCCTGTGGCCAAAATGGGGATGAGGAGACAGGCCACAGCCAGGTAGGTGAGGAGCAGCAGGAGTCCAAGGCATCACTAAGACAAGGCCCATGGCATACCCAGGGCCCACTCATTCCGAGGGAGCAGCAGGTTTCCTCAACGCGTTCTCTTACCATTCGTTTACCCTGAGAGAGAGAGAGATTTCCACCGCCCTGAGTGCAGAGGAGTCACTGACTGGCCCCCCTTAAGCCCCAGCTAGTAGAGAGTCCAGGGCTCTGACCTTCGCTCCCCATGTTTTCCAAGTGCCCGAAGTGTGTTGAGCTGGACTCCAGGAACACAGTGGGTGGAGGAGATGAAGGTGTTTACCCACCAACCATGAGGACCTGCGTGGTGTGGTTTTCTGGAGGCTAAATGAACTCAGGAGCAGAGTGTGCAGCCCCACAGCATGCTGGCACAGTGGAGAACCTGCTCGGAGGCCTTCTCCATGTGGAGACTATCCTGGGAACAGAGAGTGTGGCAGCCAGGAAATGCACCCCCAGTCTAAATGTTCCTTCACAGGGCCAAAGACGGCAGGCAGGACTAGGTCTCTTCACACAGACAGGAGAAGGCAAAGACAGAGGGACATCTCTAGGGGCAAGAGGCAAGGTACCGGGAGTAAAGGAAAGCAGAGACTCCAGACGTGCTGCCCTTTGTCAACCAACAGAGGACACGGCCACTTTATTTCTGATCCATTTGGCCCACCTGCTGCCCCATTCCTCCACCACCACTACCACATGACTATATGCTGGGCAGACACTCTGGGGGTCACTGACATCCTGACTGGACACGAGCCCTGGGAGAGGAATTAGAACTCAGAATGAAGAGGAAGGCATGGGCCAGGAGGGAATGAGGGCAGGTATTGGGTTATGTCTTGTCAAGATGAGAGATTCTGAGAGGGAGCTGTAAAGTGTACAGAGGTCGGACACACACAGTAGTTCAGGGAGTTGCCCAGAGATGGGCAGGAAGGTCAGGAAAGAGCAGGTGTGATCCCAGGCTCAGCCTCTCCCTGATCTCTCCTCCTTTAATTGCACCTGCTTCTGCAGGTGTGGATGTGTCCCTTGGGCCAACACCCAGTTCTGCCCCCAGGGAGCTTCCAAGAACATTGTCACCTTCCAGGCAGCCTCTGCTTGACCCATGGGGTCCGTGCCCATGCCCGGCAGGAAGACACTGAACTACCACCCTCCACGTGGTCCAATCCCTCACCCCCGGGGCCACCTTATGCTGAGACCTGTCAGCTCCCAGTCGGAGTGCTAAGTCTATGGCTCTTGGTAGTAATGTGATGTAAGGAGCTGTTTTAGATGACGATATTAATTAAACAACATCAAACTCTGCAGAAGAGTGAATCATCCATGGGGAGGGACGTGGAATTTTGGGGATTCATGACAAGATCCTCAGGGCCCAGGAGGCCAGTCCACACAGCCACAGCAAGAGGAGTGCTCCTCACTCTAGCAACCTGCTTGCCCAGAAGTCCCCAGAGGGACTTCATATGCTCCTGCCTAGATCATATCCCAATATGTTCAGGTGGACAGACGCCTGCTTATCCTGTCAACCCACTGTTCTTGGTTCTGGCCTGCTGAGTGTAATGGAGAAGCTACCATTTCTCCCATTTTCACACCTGCCTAGACTGCAAGACACCAGCTCTGTATTCAAATGGAGAGTGGTGTCCTCACAAGCCAAGGCTGTTCTCTCGGCGAAACCATACACTTGGGAAAAACCCTGGCTGGGCTTTGGGTAAGTTCATCCCTAACACCAGTCTCCAGGGAAGCAGAAAGAAGCTGCTCAGGGAACAGCTGCTCCAGGCCCCGAGCAGAAAATGGGTATGGGACACCGGTTCAAGGCTCACAGCAACTTTCCCTCAAGACAGTAAGGGCTACAGATAGTGATTAGACAGTCCAGTGATTCTTCTGTCATAGGAAAGGCCAAGAGAGTTGGTGTAAGTGTGTCCCAGGAACACGGCAGAGTCTGTCAGTCCAAGGTAGCCAACTTACGCCTCCCCTAACTCTAATCAAGCCCTAACAACAACCTTCTGGAAGGTCACAGTCCCTGTGAATCCCAGGCCTGTGCTCCTCCCCTATCTTTCCGTCCTGAAGTGCCCACTCCTGTGAACCTAACGGACCAAGTACAGAGGCAGCCTGCGAACATTTGCCAACAAAACTAACTTTATTCACATCCATGCACTATGCCCAATGATTGGATACCCATTCTCTCCCCCAGGTCCTACAACCCCCCCAGGATCTGCACTTCCCCTCCCCAAGAAGCTGCCCACCTCCAACCCACTGAGGCCCAATAGTGGTAGCATTCTCTGAGGGGATCCCTGGCTACTTTGGGGCAGTAGATGCCCTGTGGATTCCATAGTCCAAGTCCCCAAATAAGAACTGGCACCTAGGAGGATGTACACAAATGCTTCATGCTGCAGTGTCGTTTCCTCCCCCTCTCAGTGGCAGATGAGTCACTCCTTCTTTTGGGGGGATGTGAAGGTTGGCCCAATCCCGAGCCTATTACTTGTCCCCCAGAAACTCTGAACCCAGGCCTCCGAAGGAAGAACACCTGTCCACCAGGGGATGGTCCTCTAAGGAGAGCGGGCTCTCTGGACTTGGCATCAGGGAGTGATGCATGGTTGTGGCCCCTTTGAAGTGTAGGTAGGGGATGGGGGACTCACTGAGGACCCCAATCTCCGTGGCAATGAAGTCCAGAGGAAGGGCCAGGACTCAAGGAAGGCTCCCAGGGCATCAGGTGGTCCCAAGAGCCCAAGAAGGAGGCCAGGCTAGGGAGCTCATCCTCATCCTCTCTAAACATATCCACTTGCCCAGCTGTCACACAGACAGGAGGGGCTTCTTCTAGGAGACCAGGAGACACTGGACGGTAGTCCTGGGCAGAAGAGGGTGGCTGAGCGGCCCTTGCTACAGAAGTCTTTGGGCACCTTGAGAGTAGAATACGGTCCTAAGGCCAGGACAGGGTGGTGTGCCCTCAGCCATGCTCACAAGGGCTTTGTAGGGCCATCTGGGGTATGCAGGTATCTGTGTTGACTCTTAGTTGGAGGCCACAGTCCTGTGTCTCTGCTCTTTGGTTAGCTGCAGACTTGAGGGAAAGTGATCACAACCCAGAAATGCCATGACTCAGAGTGGTCCCGGCACCCTCTTCCTTCTTCAGGTCCAAGAGGCTCTTCTCCAGCAGCTGGGGAGGAATCAGGCACTCAGTGGGCTGTCCAGGTGAGTGGGCTCCAAATGGGTGGGGACACAAGCACTTGACAGGGACTGGGGGAGGATTGCGAAAGGGGCTTGATGACAAGACAGTCCACAGGGCTGCTGGCCCTATGAGCTTGGCTGCAGGTGTGTCCTGACCACCCCTTGGCTCCTCTCCTACTTCTCAATTATAAATTCCTGCATTTTCTCCCTGGAGAGACAGACTCCCCTCAGAACTCAGAATATGGCCAGTGTAGAGGAGAAGATCAGGTGGGTCGTTTATGCTGCTATCCCTCCCTCCCTGGATTTCCTAGTGTTTGTCCCTCCCCTGCATTGTTGGTGTCCTCCTTCACAGACATCTCTGGTGTGCCTCATTCCCCTGTGTGACTGGTGTACCTTCCTGCCCTAGTGTTAGCTTGCGGGTTTCCCTTCCTGGGTGAAGTTGCCTGCATCTCTCCCTGCCCTGAAATTCCTGGTGTCCCTTTTGCCCTGGTGTTCTCGGTGTCCCACCTGCCGTGGTGTTCGCAGCCTCCCTTACTTTGCTGAAGTTCCTCAGCCTCTCTCGGCCCTGAAGTTCTGCTTGTCCCTCCCACCATTGGGGCCCGTGTGTGCATCCTTGCCCTGGGTTTTCTGGTGTCTGTCCCTCCCATGAAGTTCCTGGTGTCCCACTTGGACCTGAAGTTCCTGCTGCTCTTCCACCCCTGGGTTTCCCTCCTTGCCCTGGTAATCCTGGTATCCCTCTCTACACTGTTGTTCCCGGAGGCCCACCTGCCTTGGTGTCCTAGTGTCCCTTCCAGCCCTGATGTCCCCATTGTCCCTCCCTCTCCTGAAGTTCCCAGTGTGCCTCGCGGCCCTGAAGTTCCCAGTGTCCCTCACTGCACTGGTGTTCCCCAGTGTTCCTTTCTCCCCAGGCATCCCTGGCATCCCTACCTCCCCTAGATTCCTGGTGACCTTCCCTGCCCTGCAGTTCTCGGTGTCTATACCTACCATGGTGTTCGTGATGTCTTTCCCTCCCTTGATGTTGCCAGTGTCCTTCACTCCCCAGGAGTTCCCCATGTCCCTCACTGCCACAGTGCTACCCCATCCCTCCCTATCCCTGGTCTTCCTGGAGTCCCTCCCTGCCCTGATGGCCCCGGTGTCCATTCCTGCCCAGATGTTTCCAGTGTCTCGCTCCCTGCTAGTGATGCCGATATTTCTCCCTGTCCTGGCGTCCCACCCAGCCCTGGTGTTCCTGGAGTCACAGTTTACCTTGGCAGCTCAGGTGTCCCTCCCTTCCCTGATGTTCCTGTTGTGCCTCCTGCCCTGATTTTTCCAGCATCCCTCCTGACCTGTGCTCCCTGTGTCCCATCCTGCCTTCAAGTTCCTGGTGTCCTTCCCTCCCTGGTGTCCCAGTGTCCCTCTTGCCCCTTGTGTTCCCAGTGTCCATTCCTGCCTTTATTTTCCCCGTGTCCCTCCCTGCCCTGGTGTTCCTGCTCTCCTTCCCTTCGATTGTGTTTCTGGTGTCTCTCCCTCCCATGGATTTCCCAGTTCCTTCTCTCCTCTGGTGTTCCTGATGTCCGTAGCTGCCCTGATGTACCTGGTGTCCCTCCCTCCTCTGGTGTACCTGTGTGACGCTCATTCTTTCTTTCTGCTCAAGCTCCTCGGTAAGGACCAAGGGATCATTCTGCAGTTCTGGGGAGAGCAGATCTTCTAGGAATTGTGGATGAATGACAGCCTCCACCTGTGATTACAGGGACAGGATGAGAGCATCTTGAGCATGGAGAACCTTGAAACCAAAGGGACACCAGGAGAGGCAAAAGAAATGACCACCCTTCCTGGTCCACACCCCATGCATGGTGTTTTTTATCCTGGCCATCCTTAGTTGCACAAACACATACACACACACACACACACACACACACACACACACACACGGTAGTTGCAAAAACACACAACCAGATATACACAGACATACTTCACTGAGTAGGAAAAACAGAATTGCTTGCACACATAGAAAAATGCGGAGACACATAGAGCATACACACAACCAAAGAGACACACACTAAATAAAACCAAACACTGACACACAGACACATCCACTTACATACACTCACACAGTCACATCCAGACACACACACACACACACACACACACACACACACACACACAAACAAACACACACGCATGCACTGCTTAGGAGGTGAAGAACAGAGCTGAATTCCAAGAAATTCAGTCACCGGAAAACCACAGACCCTGACACTCCAGGACAGCTCACATTGGTAATAAAGTCTTCCTGGGAGCACAACTTCTCAACGTAGCTCAGGAGACCCTGGTCCGGGAATGTCTCGTCCTGCTCCTGAGGTTGTGGAATCACGTCCTCTTGCTGTTGTCCCTGGAGGCAAGGCCCCAGAAATCCCTCCATGATATTAAAGTTCTCCCTCAGGGCTTCAGGCGGAATCTCCTTGGGGACCTGGGTCTCTGGTGGCCGCTGGGTTCTGGGTCGTACCAGGTGAGCAGGCAGGGCCTTGTGGCCGGCTTTGCTGGGAAGGTCAGCTGAGGCCAAGATGAACAAGAACAGGTGTGATAGGGCCTTCAGCTCCCACCTCCATCACTCTGGGGAGGAACCTGTTCAGGGACACGAAATGGTCCAGCCTGGGTTGGGACACCTGACTAGGACCACGAGAGCTGATGCAGCAGGAGGTGGAATAGACATGAGCATATGTGGGAGGATGCTAGAGCCACTAAGATCCCTGGTCTCACACCACGATTGCCCATGGCTAAACAGACCGAATGGTGGGTTTTGGGTGGGAAAGAGATAAAGCTTTGGAACTTGAGCAGGTGACTCCCTGCCATGGCAACGAGCAGGTGAGTTCCCAGGCTCTGGGCAGGCCAGGAAAGTATGGAAAGGGTGGACAGCAACCTCCCTGTAGCCCTTGGCTGTGGCCAAAGTCTGCTGTAGGGAAGTGGAAACCATACCTGGTTGGGCACCCTCAGGGGCTGGAGGCTTTGGAGGGTCAGGCTTCAGTGGGGCTGGAGGAGGCAGGCCCAGGGGCACGGTCATCAGCTGCAATTCCTGATCTGCATCTCCTCAGACTCAAATCCATGAACCTGGGGATCAGGGAGACACAACAACACTGAGAAAAGGTCCAGGCCAGCCCCCAACCTCTAGCTGCCCTCAAAGACTGGGATGGGGAGGGAGTCTCTTGTATGTCCCATCCACGCCTTGCCTGGGGACAGTCCCAGGAAGGGGACACTCCTACAGGCAAGGCCACAGTTTGGGGACTACTAAACAGAACAGTTGGGTACTTCTCAAACTGCAGATGATCCCTCCTGAAGATGCAGCCGAATAGGGCTGCCACTCAAGAAAAAAACATGAGGGAGGTTGTCCAGAGCAGGAGACCCAAGGCCAGGACTTGAGAGCTTGAGGATAACATGGGAAATAAGTGGTCCAGGACACACATGAGGAGAGGGACACCTAGACTAGCAGAGAGTTCTCAGGTCTTCTGAGGTTTGTTACCCATCTGCTCTAGCGGGGGTGATGTTTGAGGAGCTACGTCAGCAGGGCTGGAAGCAGCTCTCGAGAGCCTGAGATGCTGGCCACCCACCAACCACCCACAAACCAAGCTGGAGTGGCAGGTGACCAGCTTCTGACCACTTTTCTGTACGACAGTGGACTCCAGAAATGTATTCAGCATCTCTGCACGATCCCCAGAAGTGAGGTGGCCCTCTCTGGGCTATGTTGGTAAAATTTCCCACCATGACCTCCAATATCAACAAGGGGTTTGACCTCAGGCCTGGCAGGGGGTGCTTCTGAGATGGCAGGAGAAAGACCCTAAGGACTCCGGGTAAAAGATGCAGCTTCCTGAGCGTCAAAGGGCCACAGTGTCCTGTGACAGTTGACGTACTCTCCCCATCCACTGTGCACTCAGCACAGCAGCCCTTGCACCCAGGGCCCCAACTCACTTTGCGGCCATCTCATAATACATCATTCGGTTGGAGGTACTGGTGTGCTACCACTCCTGCATGGTCCGAAAAAGTCCCTCCTCCAAGGGCATGGTGGGCTTCAGACAGGCCAGCGTTCGGAGCACTGGGCTGTAAGCACAAGCACCAGTCACACTGCCATGCCCACCTTCTGTGCAGAGCCAGCCCCACCCAGTACTTATCTCAAGGTCTCTCGGTCTTTCCTGTCATCTCTTTCTGTTGCATCGTACCCCAGTGTGGGCACCTGGGACCCCAGGACACCCTCACATGACCAAACATCAACACCTCGGGGATCATGTGGTGTCTCTGCCTTCCCTATGAGTCCCCAGTATGGCTGTGTGGAATGATTAGTGCTGTGGGTGGAATATTTGTTCCCCCATCCCAATTCCAGACTTGAAGCCCTATCGGCCAATTTGAGGGTCTTTGCAGGTGACACTATGGGAGGTGGTCAGGACAAGACCAGGCCTCAAGGGTGGGACTCTCAGAATGGAATTAGTGCCCTGATGTGAAGAGGAAGAAGCACTGACCTCTCTCTCAACCTCATGAGGACACAGCCAGAGCTGGCCACCTCCGACTTGAAGACTGGCCCTGACCACGATAGACTCTGCAGTCACACAGACCTGCACCTTCCGGCCTCTAGAGCTCTAAGATATGATTGCCAAGTCCGTAGTGTTCAGGAAACCCTGAGCTGATGAGACTCTGCTGGACTGATCTGAAGCGAGGGTTAATACGCAGGTTCCAGGGCCCCAGGACTGAGCCTATATCCAGCTTCCTGGCAGCTCGAGAGAGAGGCAGAAAGCTCAGAGTCCCTGTGGGGAGCAGGAACAGGTGTCCAGAGCAGCAGACAGGGGTACCCGGAACCACTGTAAGCAGAGGGTGAACCTAGGCAGCTCCACTGGGGACGTCATGTGCCCAGCCCATATTTCTCGGCTCCCAGGGGGCTATGATCATTCTCCAGGTTCCCTAGATCACTGGGCCCCTCCATCCCAGCTGCTCTCAATGTGGTCTCCATACTGAGCTCAGGCTTGGAGGAAGCAGGAGAGCGCCTCGGCATCAGGACTCTGTGGAAGGGGCCTCCAGGTCAGGGACTTGAAGTACTGCCAGTGCCGGAAGTTGGCAAATACACTCTTGGAGTTCAAAAGTCTTGCAGCGGGCCCTTGGCCTGAGAGGGGGCTAGGCTGCCATTCCCAGAAGTCTCTTATGGCTGTGGTCTCTTACTCCAGAGAGACACAATGGGGGCCAGCAGGGAAGCTGGTGGTGGCGCTGGAGGACAGGGGCCTAGGCACCGGTCTCCTTCGTTGGCCAGGGTTCCCCCAGCTCCCAACGCAGGCCTGAGAGTCTCCACAAGAGATGCTGGGGGACACACATTGCCCTCGCAGAGGACTTCTGGGGCATACCAGCTGAGGGGGGCCTGAGGCAGGATAAAGTTCTGAGTGGTCGGAGTTCTGGAAGGCCCACTTCTGCTCTAACATTCATGATGATATTGAGCGTCCCTGCCCCGCTCAGGCTGTGGGTACCATCTGATGCCACCAGACTTGGCCTGGGAAAAGCAGGCAACACCAGAGGTCTGCCCGGAGGAGGAGCTACAGGCAATAGGGGTGCTGGGTGCTGTACCCAAGGTAGCCTGGGTGCTGCGTTGGGAGTGGGTGGGGGTAAGGGCAGAGCCATGAATGGAGACAGGGAGACACTAGAGTTCATAATTACAGTCGGTCCCAGCACTAGACCAGTTTTAGAGACAAAAAGAGGGTGAAGGGAAATGGAGACAAGGCAGACATGAGAGATTTCCCAACTTCCCGTCATCGCCAGGGGAATCAGTGAGGGATTCACAGGTAAGGACTATGTGGTTGGAAAGAATGTGATGTGCAGATGTCTCCTAGTGAATTGCACACTCTACTCCTCCAGTCAAGAGTTATTCACAAGACAACATGTCCCAGGTCTCCCAAGAAGAAACACCCAAGACTTCCCAGCTAGCTGAGGGGCCCCCGTAGGGTGTCCTGAACAGACACCTGCCAGCCTCATAGGTGTCTCCCAAGGCAGGGTTCAGGGTGTCTCTGATGGGAACACTAACCAGTGGGTGAGGGTCCCTCCCTGTGCAGTTCTCAGCACCCTGGGGCTTGTGTGGATGGAACCTGCAGGTTCTGAAAGTTACAGCCCAACTCCACGTCACTCTCTCTTTTCCTGGCGCTTTCAGAAGACCCTCTCTTCTTTCCTCACCTCACACACCCAACAAAAGCACTCAAAGGAAATCTCTCCTAAGCCAGCATCCCAGAAACCTCAAAAATCACCCCATGCTGCACCAAGCCCAGCATGAAAGTGGTTTTCATGGCACCAGTCACGACATCTGCTACATGGGGTCAGATTCGCACCACTCTGTCTCCGGGCCTCAGTCGTCCCTGCTGCCGCTCAGGAAGCCTGTTCTGGCAATCAGGACAGTGAGGGAGATGTGGACTTCTCTGTGATGCTATCATTGCATGGCCAGCAATGGCGCTAGATGGCTAGAAAACAGTCAGGAAATATATTGGGGCAGGGCTGTCAGGGAAGGTGTGCAGAGATTTTGCATCTGATTGTCCTTTCAGAGCTGGGTGTGGCAAAGAAGACCACCTTTGGTCCTTCTTCTTTGATCTCCCAATAATGGTAAGTAACAAGCCAGGAAGAAGCAGATATGAGGCCGGATCAGGGTTGACCAAGTTGTATGGAGCCTACCCATGATCACGAAGCCCTCTTGAAGTTGCCAGTCAAATACTACAAGGTTCACAGCACATGCACCTCATTAATCAGGACACGTGTCCTAACCTAATATTAATACTAGAAGATTTTGTTGCTGATTATGTGCTCATCTCCTTGGATGGATTTAGAGTCGAACATACTCAGTGAAATATCACAGAAACACAGTACCGAAAATCATAGGTTCTCACTCATAAGTGGACCTTGAATAATTATAATACTATAAGAAAAGGATAGGCAGTGGTGGGAACCTGTCAGGGGAGGGGGTTGTGATTGGCAGTATAGGGAAACTGCAAGGGGAGGTAGGGGCATACCTCATCAACAAGGGTACCTGCATAATCAACGTTTGTATACCTAACCCTGAAGTGTACCCCACAGCTTTTTAATAAAAAAAGAGAGAAAGAAAGAAAGGGGAAGAAGGAAAGAAAGAGAAGAAAGAAAGAGAGAAAGAGAGATAGAGAAAAGAAAGAAAGAAAAGAAAGAAGGAAAGAAAAAAGATAGAAAAAAAGAAAGAAGAAAGGAACCTCCCTTTCACAACCTTCAACTGAAAAGCAACAACATGCCACATCTGTTCCCCATTCATGAGTAGAGAGGGAACAGGACAAAAATCTTCTTTTCCACAGGAAAAGCAAGAGTAGAGGATATGCCTTGAGTTCATGAGAAAAAGGAAATGGATCCGAAAACCTGAGGGTTCACAAAAGGACTAGAAATACGCAACAATAAAGGTCGCCAAGCCTTGTGTTGACTGAAGCCTTCCCCAGCTGGCCTGCCCCTGTTCCTCAGACATAACTGCTTCTAAGACTGAAACAGAAGCAGTCTCTGGGGGCTGGTTCTGAGAGGCTCTGAGCTGTGCCCTCCAGCCCCAGCCACACCAACAGAGAAGACACGCCATCACAGACGAAAGCAGAGCTAACCAACCAAGCAGTTTTCAGACCAAGACAATTTATCTCCATTCTTCCTCAGATTTGGGAAACTCCAGTACCAAATCTCTCATAACAATATTTGAGGATGACTTCCAGATGCCTGAAGACACGACACAGGGCTTGTGCCCAGAACCTTCCTTGTGCCACCAGTCGACAAGATCCCACCACTCCCTACAACCAGGCATCTTGGTCCTCTAAAGAGCTGTGCTCCCTGGCCACCGCAGCAGGTCTCAAGGGGCTTCCCTAGTGAGATGTCCTTGCAGAAGTCCAGGCCTTCCTCCTTCCTCTACTTTCACCCAATCAGCTGTCCCCAGAGGCGCTGTTAAATTTGAATTCCCAAGGGTTTGAGGAGGATGCTATGGAGTCTGATAATGGGCCCCAGACCCCACCAACTTACCTCCTTCTGACACCATCCCTGCAGGCTGAGCATTGACCATAGCTGTCAGCCTCCTCAATACATGAGCCAACAGTTGTAGCCAGAGGGTGACCACACTCAGAAGATGCTCCTGGATTTGAATTTAAACAGGAGAATGTAGGACTGCAGGCATTCCATAGTGGGGGAGGGGCAGAGGCAGCTGGGCCTGCGTGGGGGTGGGAGAATTTCCCTGCAGGACTCTGGCAGATAGGCCTTCTATTTACACAGGGACAATCCGGTTGGTATGTTCCTCATCAGGTGACTTTTAAATTGGTATTCAGATTCACAGCAAAAGGATTTACTCGATGTACCCTTGACTTGCAACCTTATCAATAAACCTATTTTTGTGCACCTCAACCCACTCTGCTCCTCAGCCGTGTCGGTGGGCTTTTGAAGAATTTCATCCATGGCTGGACAT
Source organism: Carlito syrichta (assembly GCF_000164805.1). Taxonomy (NCBI): domain Eukaryota; kingdom Metazoa; phylum Chordata; class Mammalia; order Primates; family Tarsiidae; genus Carlito; species Carlito syrichta. The sequence goes on along the minus strand of NW_007030371.1, from coordinate 10,110 downwards.
TTGGACAACCATGCAGAGCACGTTTTCAGCCTGATAATACAGGGCTTCGTCAGGAGAAAAGTGCCCTAGGTGTTGTAAGACAGGTTGGTCTTAGCAGATCCTGGGTTTTGATTGTTGTATGCACATCACTGTGTACAAAGCTGTCCTTGTGTCCCAAGTCTTGTTGCAGCTAGAACATCTGCAGACGGCCACTGGCCAGCCTTACCCTCAGTTAGTATGCCTTCGTCCATGATAAGACAGCATGCAGTCTACAGGACCAAGCGCAGATCCCTTCTTTGGGTTTTTCAGCTAAGGATGCTGTTGTTCAATGTTTAATTTTCTTTTATCTTTTAAAGGACTTAATCTTGGCATGTGAATAAGCAATACCTTTTCATGGTTTCAAACTCAAATCCTGCATAATGGAGAAACACACAAACACAAGTCTTGCTCTGACCTATCTCCTCAGTCAACTGATCTTTTTTCCCAAGGGAAACCAGTGCTGTATCTTTTTTTGGTAAGAAATCTTTCCAGTGACGTTATATTTTTTTGTATTTTCAAATTACGGTGTTTTATCATTCGTTTGTCTTTTATCACTCAGGTTAAAAATGAATACATGGTTCAGAAGGTCTGCTGACAGAGTCATGGGGTCTGTCCTGGACAAAAGCTCCTCCTCACTTTATATCTGTAGGCTAGAGTTCTAGAATGAGACAGTGTACCATTTCTTAAAAATGAAACCTACCCAAAACAGCAGAGTGGTTAGATTTGCTAAATATAACTAAAGGACATCAAGTTGTACTTCTGCACTGGAATTCTGCACTGTGTTGCCGAGTGGGATGTGGAAGAAGCTGAAATTGCTCCTTTACTACCTGCTGCGTTGTCGACTGAAATTGCCCTATTGTACAGTCTTGAACAAATGAATACAAAAGGGTTTATAGGAAGTATTTATGAATCAATATTTATTGAAACATCTGTGTGTATTAAATCCTGAACGTATAGCTAACGCTGTCGGGAAAACTCCCAGAATGGAGTCAAGAGAAAGTATGTCGAAACGTGTTTTCTACATCTAAACTCATTGCCACAACCGTCCTTTGATGGAAGCTTCAGAATGACCAGAGAAACCGGGCGTGCTAGGTTTGGAAAAGCATGACCACCCATCAGAGACATGCGTGCAAAGGGCACACGGGACTCGCGCCCACTGGAGGACACTGTGTTTAGGAGAATCCTTCCAAAACGGTTTTCCCCGAGGGGGTAATGTAAGTGCATGAGTGGCAGGACTGTAACCCTGACAACCCTGAGTGGTCGTTTCAAGGAGGGACGGCAATGAATGTTCCTAGAAGGAGAGCCGCTTGACAGCCATTGACAGCCCCATGCCCGCGGGGCTCTT
>NW_007030371.1:0-8512 GCF_000164805.1 Carlito syrichta | reverse complement strand
GTCTCCCGGTGGGCGGGGCTCGCTCAGGAGCGCGAGGCTCAGCCCTGAAGCCCAGAGGTCGCCCGAGCTCCAGGTGGTCTGCGCACCTCTGTACAGGGCTGACCCCAGACACGCATGGGCTGCTGATTGTCAATAAAGACGTTTGCATGACCTTCCTCTGTCCAGTCCGCGTCGTGGCAGGGCCTCTTCCAAGAACCCTGTGGCCAAAATGGAGATGAGGAGACAGGTCACAGCCAGGTGGGTGAGGAGCAGCAGGAGTCCTAGGCGTCACAAAGAAAAGGCCCATTGCAGAACCATGGCCCACTCATTCGGGGGTGCAGCAGGTTTCCTCAGACGCGTTCTCTTACCATTCTTGTACCCTGACAGAGAGAGATATTCCACCTCCCTGAGTGCAGAGGAGTCACTGACTGGCCCCCCTTAGGCACCAGCGAGTGGAGAGTCCAGGGCTCAGACCTCCGCTCCCCACTTTTCCAAGTGTCCAGAATGTGCGGAGCTGCACCCCAGGGATACAGTCGGTGGGGCAAGTAAAGGTGTTTACCCACCACCCACGAGGACCTGCATGGTGTGGTTTTCCAAAGGCTAATTGACCTCAGGAACAGGGTGTGCAGTCCCACAGCCAGCTGCACAGTGGAGCACCTGCTCGGAGGCCTCCCAATCCATGAGCATGGAATCTTTTTCCTTTTGTGTCTTCTTTTATTTCTTTGAGCATTGTTTTGTAGTTTTCATTGTAAAAATATTTCACATCTCTGGTTAGGAAAATGCCAAGGCCTTTTCTTTCTTTCTTTCTTTCTTTCTTTCTTTCTTTTTTTTTTTTTTTTTGAGGCTTTTGTGAATGGGATTGTACTTTTTATTTAGTCTCTGTTTGTTGTTGGTGTATAAAAATGTGACTGTCTTTTAGACATTGATTTTCACCCTGAGATTGTGCCAAAGTCCTTTCTCAGTGCAAGGACATTTATAACAGATTCCCTTGGTTTTTTCAAGCATAAGATTATATCATCAACAAAGAGAGATAGCTTAATTTTCTATTTGCTTATAGGATACCCGATATCCTTCTGTTGTGTGAATGCTTTAGCTAGGATTCCCAACACAATGTTAAGCAGGAGGGGTGAGAGTAGGCAACCTTGTCTTATTCCTTTTTCAGGGAAAATGCTTCCTATTTCTGTTCATTTAGTAATATGTTGGCTGTGGGTTTTTCATAGATGGCTTTGACTGTTCTGAGTAATATTCCTTTTAGTCATAGATGTTAAAGGGTTTTTATCAATAATGGGATGCTGAATTTTGTCAAAAACCTTTTCTGCTTCTAATGATATAATCATGCAGATCTTGTTTTTACATCTGCTGATATATTTAATTACATGTATGGTTTTGTGGATGTTAAATCAGCCCTGCATCCTGGGGTTGAAGCATACTATCTCCTGCTTGCTAATTTTTAAGATGTGTCATCACATCTGATTTGTTAGAATCTTGATAATTTTTGCATCTATATCATCAGGGATACTAACCGGGAGTTCTCATTCTTTATTAGGTCTTTGCCCGGTTTGGGTATCAGTGTGTTGTTAGCTTCATAAAATGATTTGGGGAGAGTTCCATCTTTCTTGACAGCCTGGAGTATTTTCAAGAGGATTGGTATCATCTCCTCCTTTTATGTTTTGTAGAATTTCACTGGAAAACCACTGTTCTAGGGCTTTTTCTTTGCAGGTAGTTTTCTTATCGCAGAGTCCAAATCCTGAATTATTATTGATCTATTTAGGGTCTCAGTTTCTTCTTGTTTCAACGTGGGAGGTTGTGTGTTGTCAGAAAGTCATCCATTTCATTTAGGTTTTAGAGTTTGTTTCCATAGAGGTGTGTATAGCAATCTCTGAAAATCTTTTGTATTTCTTCGGGATCAGTTCCGACTTGATGTTTTGCATTTCTGATTATATTTATTTGGGCTTTTTCTCTCTTTTTCTTGGCCAATCTGGGTATTGGTCCACTAATCTTGCTTATCCTTTCAAAGAAGTAGCTTTTTGTTTCGTTGTTATTATTTATAATATTTTTGTCTTCTGTTTCTCGTATTTGGGCTTTTACTTTGGTGAGCTGGACTCTTCTGCTGAAGTAGTTTTGGTGCTCTTGCTTTTCCAGATCTCTTAGGTGATTTGCTAGTCTGTTAATGTGTGATCTTTCTATTTTCTTGATGTGTGATCATACAGATACAAATGCCTCTTCTAATACTGATTCTGTGGCATCCCAGAGGTTTTGGTAAGATATGTCTTTATTTACATTTGTTTCCAGGAATTTTTAAATTACTGTTTTGATTTCTTTGTTGACTCAGCAGTTGCTCAGCATCATGCTCTTTAGTGTTCATGTCTTTGTGGATTTGGGGGGAATTTGGTTGGTGGTGATATTTATTTTATTCCACTGTGGCCTGAGAAGTTACAGGGTGGTATTTAGATCTTATGATATTAGTTTGTGCTTGATTTATGGCCAAGGATTTTGTTGATCTTCTAGTAGATTCCATGTGGTGATGAGTAGAATGTATATTTCATCGTTGTTGGGTGGAGTGTTTTGTAAGTATCTATTAAGTATACTTGGCGAGTGTGAAATTGAGGTTTTGGATCTCCTTGTGGATTTTTTTGCTTCCATGATCTATCTAGCATTGTTAGTGGGATATTTAAGTCCCCAGCTAAGATCGTGATGAAGTCCATGTCTTTTTTTTTGCATTATAGCTGCTTTATAAAAACTGGTGTCCTGTAATGGATACATATATATTTAGAATGGATATTTCTTTCTGATGGATTGTAACTTTTATCATAATGGAGTGTCCTTCAGTATTCTTTTAAATTTTTGATAGCTTAAGTGTTGTTTTGTCTGACATTAAGATCATAACTCCTGACTTCTTTTGTGTTCCATTTACCTGAAAATGTGTTTTTAATCCTCTAACTTTGAACCTATGAGTATCCTTTGTAGTGAGATGTGTTTTCTGGAGGCAGCATATTGTGTCATGTTTTTTTCCAGTTTCCATTCTATTTCTTTTCACTGCTGCATTTAACTCATTTGCATTCAGGCTGATTTTTGACATATGAAAGTTTATCACTGTCATGAGTCACTTATAAAGTTTTGTTATTGTTATTGTTTGTTTATTTGTTTGGTAAGATTTTTTTTATGTGGAAGTTGATATAAGGGTGTTTTCAAATTTGCAGTCATAATGCTCAATGTGTATTTTCCTGCATTCTTGGGAAGAGCATGGCCATTCTTGTTTTCTTTCTTCTGTGCCAAATATCTTCTTAAGCATCTCTTGTAGAGCTGGTCTGAAGGCAGCATAAACTCTTAGGGATTGAACGTTGGGAAGGATTTTTAATTCTCCATCACTGAAGAAGCTTAACTTAGTTGGGTAGGAAATTCTTGATTGGAATTGTTTATCTTTGAGAACCTGGAAGATGTTGTCTCTAACACTCTCATAGCTAGGGTCGTAAATACTCCGTCTACAACCCTGTAGTGTTTCTGTAGATAGGTCTGCTGCTATTCTCATTAGTCTTCTTCAGTAGGTAATCTTATCTTTCTCACTTGCGGCCTTTAGGACGTTTTGGGGTCTTTTTTTTAATTGGAGTCTCACTCTGTCTCCCAGACTGGAGTGCTGTGGCCCCTCCCGGCCACCACAGCCTCTAAACTGGTCCAGTGATCCTTCCGCCTCAGCCACTTTTTATTTTATAACTACTTTGTGTAAGTGGATTACTATATTTCTAGGAATTGGTCTACTCATTTCATGGCTTGCAGGGGTTCTCTGCATCTCCTGTGTTTGGATGGTCACATCCCTGATGAGATACAGGAGGTTTTCTTGTGTCATCTCATGGAATGCTTGTTCCAGGGTGCCCTCATCCTACTTTTCGGAGTCAGGAATACCAATCAGACAAGTTTGGTGTCTTATATAATCTTACATCTTGTAAAGTCTTCGTCCCATCTTTTAAGCTTCCTTTCTAGGTTTTGTTGTTGTTGTTTTGTTGTTGGTGGGTTTTTTTGAGTTGGAGTCTCATTCTGTTGCCCAGACTGGAGTGCAGTGACCGCTCCCAGCCACCGCAGCATCGACCTGCTGGGCTCCGGCGGTTCTTCTGCCTCAGCCTTCCGAGTAGCCGGAATTGCAGGCGCGCGCTACCACATCCGGCTGATTTTTTGATTTATGGTAGAGATGAGGTCTCACTGCCCAGGCGGGTCTCGAACCCGCAGGCTCAGGCAATCCACTCACCTCAGCCTCCCAAAGGTGCAGGATTACAGACTGAGCCACCGAGCCCGGCATTCCTTTCTATGTTTTAAACACATTGTGTTAGTTCCATATTTTGATCTTAAGCATTATCATTCTTTTGCTTAGTTAATTCTGCTTTCCATGCTTGTCAGTTTGTTATTGATTTTGTTTAGTGTATTCACTATTGACATCATATTGGTTATCAACTGCTTCATTACTTTCTACTTGCCTTTCTTCGTTTCTGTTCATCCTCTCCATCACTATTGTAACATCTGGATTTTTTGTTTGTGGCCAGTCATTCTGGGGACTCTTCATTGTGTAATTCCTAAGTCTGTGTCAAAGGAACTGTCTTTCTAAAGATCTGGGGTGTTCCTGTGTTTTTTTATTGATTGTTCTTCATTTGTGATGGATTCCCTCACCCTCCCCCTTGTAATTCCTTCTTTAATTCCCTTGTTCTAAGGGGGGGTGGCTTTCACTTCTGTTTGCTCAATCTCTAATTCTTCCTTATGTTGAGCCACTGGATATGTTCAATTCTGAAGCCAGACCAGGAGTGGAGGGATGTGAGGTCTTTTTGCAGTTTTGAGATTTGATTAAGGTGTAATGGGTGGAGCTGCAGGTCAGAAACTACCTGCAGATCACAGTATCTGTTGACTGTAGTGTGGGACCCTGATCCCACTCCCCACCACTTTATATATATCCATACGGTGGAAGCATATGTACACTCCCTGAAACCAAAATAAGAACAGGGGAAAAAAGAAGGAAGAAGAAGGGAAGACTGGAGAAAGAAGATGAGAGGAAACAAACAGGCAACAAAGTAATGGGTAAACAAACAAAATAAAGATACACTCGCCCTTAAAAATACCCATACACAAAAAACGAATTTATAAAGGAGAAATCCTATCAGAAGACACATACAGATATATATATATGAAAAAGAATGAAATAAGTAAATACATAAACAGATAAATGTAATGTGAACTCTCTCTTGTGGCCATTCCTGGAATTACAGATTTACTTCTGTTTCTCTTTTTTTAAACCTGCATGTCCCAGCACTGCAGCTTTGGCTCCCTATGGTAAGGACCAGGCTTTTGTCTCTCGACTCTTCTGTTTGCTCTCGCTGCAGGCAAATCAGGTTGCTCTCCACATGCGCCACACACTCCATGGACTGCTGGGGGAAGGGGATGAATCATTTGAGGACTCTCTCCAATTCATCTGTTGTGACCTCTCCCATTCCTGTTGTGCAGGTCTGTGTTTGGTCCACTGTGGGGTTGGGGTGTCTGTTTCTCTGTGTTGTACACGTGGAGTATCCTCTCTGGGCCAACAAAGGTTGACCCCAGAAGGGTGTGACGATCACCCCTCGATCTCAGGAGGCAGGCTGTTGGGATTAGGGTAAACTAACTCAGGTGACTGACCGACCATGTTCCAGGACCTAGAAAATGGTATCAGCAAGTACCTTTCCTTCAGGTAGGCTTAGGTCGAGATTTCCTTGCTCTTTCTACATGGTTCCGGCTGCCAGTTCCTGGCCTGTTTCCACAGGTGGTTGAGTGAGCCAGGTGCCAGGTGCCAGGTGGCAAGAGGCAGCTGATCTTTGCTGTCTTTTCCTGAGGAATGCCCCAAGAAGTGCAGATGTTCTTATGTATGAGGAGTGCTAGATTCAAAAAAGTGGTAAATTGCACTATGCTCTGCAGGGAAGCCCCAGGTGCTTGATTCTATGTCTTCCCTCACTTGGATATTCGATCACCCACCTGCACACACAATCGCATGCAGAATCATTTTTTCACAAACTTACCCAGTCAGAGACTCACACACTGTCACTTTTGCTAGTCACACAAACTTTTGAATTAGTCAAGGAGAATTAAATAAGACCAGGAAATATAAACATGAAAAGAGATCATTTGTAGTGACATTATTCATAGAAGCATAGGGTTATATATGGAATGCTTTTCATTCCTTGTGTCACCAAGCATTTGGTTGTGGTTTCTAGATCCCTCTTTAAAAAGGATCATAAACCTGGTGTGCTCAGAAGAATGAGCAATGCCTGTCATGGTCTTGAAGTGATAGGGGTTGGTGTAATTATTGCAAAATAAATTGCAGTAGTCAACTCCAATACACTGTCAACTGCAGAGAAGGCCATCCACATCAGTCCAGCAGGACAAATTAAAATGGAATCGCCCGGCTCTCCTGACTCTCCTTCCAGGGATATGTCCAAACCTACAAGAAGAAAACATGGATGAAAACACACACACACACACACACACACACACACACAAACACACACACACTCAGAAGAAAAGAAGTGTGGTGGTATAGGAAAGAACAGAAGCAGTGTAAAGTACACACTGATCTGGTACAACATTTTTGCCTGAGAAAGATCCCAAATGGAAGGATGAACAATGATTCTTCTTTAGATTAAATTCAGCATTTTACCTCTAACATATTCAACTCTACACTCTTTCACAAACTTGATATGGATGATGGCTTAAGAGCTGGTAACTCATAATCAGAAACTTGGGTTCAAATTCTCTGTGCCACTTTGCACTTCTTGAAGATGGCAGTATCTATGGTGTCTTGATATTTCAGCTAACTCATATTTTAACATCCTATTGCACATGTGAGAGAATAATTCTACTTAGCTTCAGAAATTCCAAAGCGGTCAGTGAGAGGTCAGGGAGCTGCAGGTCTCAGACATTAGGTGAATCTGTACACTTTATTTATTCATTTTAAAAGAAACATTGGAAGCAAATGTGACTGAATTTTTTTTTATACAGATGTGAGGTACCATTCAGGGTTAGGAATACAAACATTGATTATGCAGGTACCCTTGTTGATGAGGTGTGCCTCTCCCTCCCCTAGCAGTTTCCCTCAACTGCCAATCTCACTCCCCCTCCTCAGATATGTCCCACTACTGCCAATCCCTTTCTTATAGTACTATAATTGTTCAAGATCTGCTTATTAGTGAGAATATATAGTACTCTGATCTTTGTTTCCGTCATAGATCACTGAGTATGAGTGATCTAAATCCATCCAAGTTACTGTGAAGTCTATATTTTTGCCTTTCTTTATGGCTGCTTAATATTCCACTGTGTATATGTACCACATTTTTATCCAGTCTAGCTTCGATGGGCAACATGGTTGGTTCCATGTTTTCGCTATTGTGAATAGAGCTGCAACAAAATAGAGTGCAGGTATCTTTTTTGTAGATTGATATGAGTTCCTCTGGGCATATTCCCAGTAGGGGAATTGCAGGATCATATGGAAAGTCAATTTCTAGTTCTGTCAGAAATTGCCACTCTGTCTTCCAAAGAGATTGCACTAGTTTGCATTCCCACCAGCAATGTGGAAGCATTCCATTTCTCCACATCTTCGCCAATATCTGTTGTTGGTCATTTTTACTGGGGTTAGGTATTATCTCAGTGTGGGGTTGATTTGAATTTCTCTGGTGATGAGTGAGGCTGAGAACTTTTTCAGGTGTCTGTTGGCTGCCCCATATATCTTCCTTTGAGACGTGTCTATTCATGTCTTTTGGCCACTTTTTAGAGAGACCATTTGTTTTTTCCTTTCAGTGCATTTGAGTTTCTTATACATCCTAGATGTTAGGCCTTTGTCAGATATACTGTTGGCAATTTTTTTTCCCATTCTGTGGGCTGTCTATCTGCTCTCTTGATGGTTTCTTTTACTTTGTAGAAGCTTATCTATCTTATTTCTTATGGCATGGGCAGTTAGGGTTCTGATCAGGAATTGATTGCCAGTTCTAATTTCCATAAAACTGTCTCCTGCATTTTCTAAGGTTCTTATAGTTTGAGGTTTTACATTTAGGTCTTTGATTCATTTAGAGTAAATTTTTGTGTATGATGATGGGTAGGAGTCCTGTTTCAAGCTTTTGCATGTGATCAGCCAGTTTTCCAGTACCATTTACGCAATAGGTTCTCTTCTCCCCAGTGGTTGTTGTTGTAGACTTTGTCAAAGATGAGTTGGCTGGGAAATAAAGGCTTTACTTCAGGAATCTCTATCCTATTCCATTGGTCTATATACCTGTTCTTGTACCTAAACCAGGCTGTTTTGATATCTGTGGCCTTATAGTAAAATTTGAAGTCTGGGATTGTGATACCTCCTGCTTTTTTGCTTTTGCTAAGGATTGTTTTGGCTATTCGTGGTCATTTATGTTTCCCCATGAATGTCTGTATTGTCATTTCCCAGTCTGAGAAGGATGATGTTGGTAACTTAATGGGTATTGCATTGAATCTGTAGATTGCCTTTAGTAGGATGGACATTTTAACAATGTTGATTCTGCCTATC
>NW_007030370.1:0-1546 GCF_000164805.1 Carlito syrichta | reverse complement strand
CTGTACCTGTGGACAGAACAGATAGGAACCTCTACCCTCGGGGAGCATGCATTCTAGACAGTGACGTGGGGCTGATGTTTACGAAGCATCTCTATGTCTCAGGCACTGTGCTGGGCCCGATGTCCACCTTTGCAAGATGGTTGCTCTTATGTCTGTCTTGAGAGAGAGAAAGTTGAGACTCTGAGAGTAAATAACTTCCTGGTGCCACTCACAGGCAGTAAGAGATGAGACTTGGTACCGTTTGATCCCAGGCCTCTCTATTAGCCACATACCCAGGCACCAGGATGGCAAGACAGACTCAGACTCTTGGAGGGACGTAGGAGACTGGAAGAGGAGAGATGGCAACAGGATAGTAAGATGATTTCCAAAGACTAGAAATGGGGGAGAGGAGTAGCTGAGGATGGGGAACTTCAAAGCGGGTGCTAGAGTATTGGTGACAGTCCTGTCTGCAGGAGAAGTCTCTCTTCTGGTCTGTCCAGAGAAGTAGAGGGACCTAGCAGCCCCTTGTAAAGAGGGAGGGACCTGTGATTACTCCCAGTGGGATCGCCATGAGCTGCTTCAGCACTGAAGCCCCGCTAGTTCCCACCACTAGGGTCAAATGCTCAAGGATAACGGGACTGAGGCTGGACTGAAATCAGAAAGAAACCTGGAACAGATGTTAGGAAACTCTTTTTTATTTTGAATATGAGGGTAAGCCGAGTAATTACTGGCAGAACTCTGTCCCATATTAGAAACGGTTAGTTGCCTGGCCCAAGATTGAAGGGCATTTCCAGCTTCCTTCTCAGCCCAGTTAGACAACAGGCGTTAAGGGCCTGGCCACGTCGTCACCGTGGGTGGATGGTCCCCACGCCATGGCTTAAGTTTGGCCTTCAAGGCTCTCTCCCCTACACCTCCCTCCCTACTCACTATCTTTCTCTTTTCTCTCTAGTCCTACCTTCTGCTAATCATGTGTACTTGGCGTGTATACGCACACAGGCACACACACCAGATACACATCTGCCTATCTCGGCAACTGCCTCAGAGTTTATACTGGGTTCATTCCCAGCCAGAGGCTTATAATTCTCTTCCTCCTCACCAAGAACTTTCAAAGTATCTTTTTGTGGATTTTATTTACAGTCAATTCAGCTGAATGGACTTTCGGCTGGGCCCCAGTTTTGGAAGTTCCACGAGTGTTGAGTTCAAGGAGGCCATTAGTTGAGCATCTACCCTGTGTCAGACACTCTGCAGGTTTATTTCATCTTTGTCCAGAGTGTCTCCGGTCTGTGGGCCTCGATAGGGGTCTCTGTGATGGCCATAGCTGTGTTTCAGTGGCTCCTGCCCCATCTGGCAGAATGCCCCGGGCCTGTTTGGAAGTCCTCAGAATGCTCACCCAGCAGGTCCTGAACCAACTGGTGGACTGTTTTTACCAAGCAGCCTGTGTTAGAGTCTGCCACTCCTGCCCTGCTGACCATAGTCATCATTAGAGCTCTGGCCAGGTCCCCTGTTGGGGGTCATGCTGTCCTCCCCTTCCGTGTGCTTTCCCTGCCTTGCTCCTTATATTCTCCTT
>NW_007030369.1:0-1805 GCF_000164805.1 Carlito syrichta | reverse complement strand
TGACATGCTCTGGCCTTAAATCAAAAAGGAAAAGGTCTTCACTAAAAGCAGGTGGAAAGCACAAAGAACACCTGGTACCCACTCCCTTTCGGCAGTCATTTACTGTGAAGCACTTTTGTCTGTCAGAAGTCCAGGACAATTCTAGAGCACTTCACACCCTAAGTACCACGGGAAGTTCGCCTATTACAGAATCTTTTGCTTCTCTGAGCACATATAATGACCAATCCGTCACATTTGTTATGGAGGAAGGAAGTTACGAGATCTATGTGGAAGACCTGGGGAAAGATCAAGAGAAAGGCAAGGTGTTACTGCATTACTACGAGTCTTCATATTCCAGTGAATCAGGTGATGCTGTTGACGGTAAGATGTTAATGGTGACCCTGAGTCCTGCAAAAGACTTCTGGCTGCACGCCAACAACAAGGAGCATTCTGTGGAGGTAAAAGAAACATGACTGTCGTGATGGACTCTCCTAACCTGTGCAGATTTGGGTGTTGGGCTATTTTGCAGAAGGCGTTCTGCTTGTGCTGCTCCACATAAAACGCAATCAGTTACTAGTAACGATTGCTTCTGGAGTAGGGAAGGGAGGAAAGCAACGTGTGTGCCCTTGCCACTGGAAGCTAGACTTCACCAGCAGCATGGCATCACCTGGGAGCTTGTTAGAAATGCAGGGTTTCAAGCTCCCCCAACACTGAATCAGAATCAGTATTTTCACACATCTCCAAGAGATTCATATGTTCACTAAAGTTTGCTGTGTAGAATGATCTCAAATCCTTTCTCTTTGGCTTTAGGAACTGCTGTGTTCTTCAAAGAAATATTTGTTTGTGTAATACAGTTTTCTTAAACAAATGCAAAAATAATTTTCCACTCTGAGCCTGCTAGAGGGAGGGTCATAAACATTTCCCTGTGCCAAGATTTATGAATAGCCTGACAACCTACATTCAGATCATAGACTTCACAGCATATTCTTCTTAGTTTGTTACATTGGTCATGATGAATAATTGTACATATTGTGAGAAACAAACAAGCCAAAGGTAGAGGCAAGGAAGACAACAGGAGAGTATAACATAGAAGGTAAATTGTAAAGTACAGAAAATTATAAAGCTAGCACAGCCATGGGAGGTATTAGTATCAGGAACAGTGGACAGAAACCAGCATTTTCCTTAACAGAACAGCCCTAATTGTATCTAACAGCGTGTTTGGGATATACGACTACGTAATAATAAGAGCTGACTTAGACTGAGCTCTATTACATACCAAGCATTGTGCTAAATGTTTTGCAAATACTATCTCATTTAACACAGCAGCTTTACAGTGGAGTTTTTGTATTGGTCAGCAATTGCTGAGTAAAAAACTGTCCCCAAAACTTAGTGACTCAAAGTGACAATCATTTATATTATGCATATGTCTGTAGGTGCTTTGGGGATTGACTAATCTAGAAAGCAGCTACACTAGAAAACTGAGACTTGAGAGATAAAGCAACAGGCCCAAGGTCTCAGAGATAGTCCATGTCAAAAGCCATCACCTCTCTAAGTATACTATATTGCCTGTCAGTGAATCAAATTACATCTGTCCCTGCCCCTCTGGCCCTCTACTCACTTCTTCCTCCCTCCCCTCCCCTCCTCACTAAGCAGGCTTGCTAGAAATACCAAGTCATAAATATTTCCCTTTAGTTTCTAACATAAGGAGGTAAGGTTGACTCTGAATTTCCCATTCTCATGTGGATTACTTTCTCTCTTTTTTCCTCAGCTCCATAAGTGCAAAAATCCGTTGCCAGACCAGGCCTTCTTTGTCCTTCATAAGAAGC
>NW_007030368.1:0-1583 GCF_000164805.1 Carlito syrichta | reverse complement strand
ATGAGTATCCTGTTCCTCATCAACATTTCACTGACTAGCTTGGCCTCCATTGATGTACCAGCCTGAAACTATTATTATTTCTATTTAAATAATTTCCAAATAATGACTTTCTAATTCTGTCATCAATCTTCATTTAACATTTGGCATTTTACAGCAAGGGAAAGCTTTGCTTTTCATTTACCTATTTATGTAAGTATAAATTTATAGTTTTCTGTTTTATATAACCTGGTTTATCTTGTATCTTTCTTTGTACCACAGCCTTGGAGTGAACATTTCTCCAAGAAGGGCTAGATTAAGAGAAGAAGGGTATTTAATAGAAGAATGGTATTTACATTGATATTTAGAAACCAAGATTTGGGTATTGGTAGATTCATTCTACTGGGCTGTTATGATTTTACACTTCCCAAAAGACAGAGGTAGAAAATATAATATGTACATAGATACACACATGCTTTTGTTCATATCTATAGCTATAAATACTAAAACTATGAGTTCACACCAATATACTTAATCCAAATCCAACATACAGGTCCATTCCAGCCTTCCTCATTTGCATTTTTCTAACTCCCTTTTTAAACATTGAGAAAATAGGTTTACATGATCCTCAATATATTTACGTATGTACTTAGTTCCTGTGTGTGTCTGACCTTTCAATCTCCCTGGGATCTTCCTCAGTCTCCAACACAACCAGCTACCATCTTACCAGGTCACCTCATTGTTTGGTTTCTAACTGTGTCAGATACCTCCACTCAATATGGGAAAAGGAAGGTTGGCCAGCATTAAACCATTTTTTTAAATATTTTATTTTAAAGATGTGTTTTACAATTCAGAATTAGATATACAATGTGGACATCATATGGGTAAAATTTGGGTCACCCTTTGGTCCCCACTTTGCCTGGTTTGACATCAGGTACCCTTGTTGATGTTGTCTCCCCCACTATCCCAGCAGTATCCTGCTACAGCTAATCCCCTTCTTATAGTATCTACCCTTGATAAAATTAACTCAAACTGTGGACACATCCTACTGTGTCCACAGAACCATTCATTCTTCAAAGCATCAGGTGTCTGATCAAAAGTGAATAGAGAGAAGGTCTGAAGCCAGAAGTAAAACTGAGTTCTGCTTTTTAAATTTGGACAAATGTCATAGAGTTTTCAAAAGAAAAAGAGGCTGGACATTGGATATCCTGTGTAGGTAAACTCATGGGACCTAAGGCTGGGCTTGCCTTGCTATTTCTTTCATCGATTAGACTTTGGAAATTATATACTGCAGTATGCATGCAAAAGACAATAAGACTCTGAGAAAGAATTATAAAGCAGACTCCCAAACATGTATCCAAAAAAGTTACAGGAGCAAGACTTGAAGACCCCCTTAGATACTGGGTGTCCCCCCAAACAAGGAAAGAAAACAACAGATAGGTTTATTTGTGGGAGAATAGAGGCAAAAGAGACGACAAAAAATAATGATTTGAATGACATTCCTTTCAGACAGTTACTGTACTTTTTAGCTAATCAACCACACAAATGTGAGAACTCCACCAATCAGAAGAGTCATCCATTCCTCTTCCCTTTGAAAAGAGTAAGAT
>NW_007030367.1:611089-619841 GCF_000164805.1 Carlito syrichta | reverse complement strand
CAGGCCCCCACCCCGCCCGGGCTCGGATTTCCGGCCGGGACGCGCCTGACTCCGGCTTGGTCCTCCCCAGCTCCTCGGCCTCAGGCAAGCGCTTCCCGGCTCCCGGCTCCCTGGACCCCGTCCGGCCACCTGAGGCCCTCCCTCGCGTCTTCCCCCTGCCCCAGGCCTCCCCTGCCTTGTTGGGAGTCTGGCTTTCCCTGAGAAGCCCACTGCCCAGCCCAGAGGCCTTCCTCAGCTCGAGAGGCCTGGCCCCATCCTTCTTCCAGAAGACTCCTGCCTGGGCAGCCTTGCCCTGGCTCTGCGCCCTCCTCTCTTGAGGTCAACCTGCTGGAGGCCTCCTCCCCATATTCCTGGACCTCTTGACCACCCACAAGGCTCAGCCCTTGTCCCTCTGGGCTGTCCCTTGCCCACGAAGCCCCTTCCCCTGTCCTTCCAGGCCCCCAGACCCTTCTCTGGTTTCAAGGGCTGCTCCTAGAAACCCCCTTCTCAGATGTCTAGGAGTTTCCCCAAGGCCCAGGATTCCTGGCATCTGGTTTCCACTGCCCCTGTGGCTTTCTCTCACTGAGTCATGCCCAGGTCCCCCCCGCCCCTACCCTGCTTCCCAGACCACCCGAAGGAGACCGCCACCCTGTGTCCCCCGACTCTGATCCCTCCAAGTGCTCCTAAAGACCCGCCCACCAGCCAATCCCAGACTCCTCCTGGCTGGGGTCTTTGTCCTTTTCTCCCTGTCCTTCTGCCGGGTCTCTGGCCGCACTGCCCCCGTCTCCCTCACCCCACATCCCACCAGAGAGATTTATGTCTGCTCCATCTAGCAGGATGCTCCCTCACAGAGACGTGCCCCTCCCGTCATCCCTGTGGGCCAGAACTCCCATTTAGAGTCTGATGAAACACCCTCCTGCACCCCTTCCCTTGTCACTACGGGGGGGGGTACCAGGGAGGCCACAGTCCTGGGTTCGAATGCCACCCTGGCCAGCTGGTGGTACATTGTGCCCTCAGAAAACTGGGTCTCCCTTTCTGAGCCTCAGTTTCGTGCCCTGGAAAACGGGGATGACCACCTGAGTCCCTCGGAGGAACACTCGATTGAGGTGAACCCTGGCTGGTAGGAAGTGCCCCACACGTGGTCGCCGCTGTTGTGACTGTGGGTGTGAGTCCGACCCGTGGACTCACGGCCCGGGCTGTCGTTAGTTGTCAGGTGAGCCTGCGGGTCCCCTCCCAGCTTGGAACCTCAGTCTCCCCATCTCTGAATGGGACTGATGGTTGCACCTCCCTGGCGGGGGTGTTTTCAGGAGCCAGCGAGATTATGTGAGTAAGACATGCAGTGCCCAGCATGTTGTAGCTGGTGTTGTTGTTGTTGTCATTACTTTAATTATTCAGGTGAACTTGAGTTCAGGTGCAGTTTCTGTCCCTCCCTGGCTGTGTGACTTTGGGCAAGCGGCCTTACCTCTCTGAGCCTTGGTTTCCTTGTCTGCAAGATGGGGCTTACAGAAGGACCTGTTCTTGCTTTTGATGTCAAGATCTGTGCATAGTGGGGTTTTGTGGGTGCCGATCCCCTTCTCCAGCTCTGGCCTGTGAGACCTGCATACCAGTCCTGGCGGGGGCACCTGTCTCTCTCTGGAATCCGAGGTGGCAGCCCCCTCCCCTGCTGCTGGGTTTTGGGACCACGGCCCTGGGGTCTTGCTCCCCCACCACGAGTTCCAGGGCCCCCCACCA
Source organism: Carlito syrichta (assembly GCF_000164805.1). Lineage (NCBI taxonomy): Eukaryota > Metazoa > Chordata > Mammalia > Primates > Tarsiidae > Carlito > Carlito syrichta. The sequence goes on along the minus strand of NW_007030367.1, from coordinate 618,131 downwards.
GGAGGCGGCCTCCCCAGGCTCCCTAGCAACAGGCCCCAGTGTTGGGGCACCAGCTGGACTGGAGGGAGCTGGACCAGCAGGTGGTGCTGGCCAAGTTTAGCTCCCACCCTGGCCCCAGGGGCTCTGGCACCCACTGCCCCAGCCGCCCCTTGCAGTGTCCCCCAGCCGCGGGGGCCAGCCCGCCTCCGGTTGGCTCCCCTGGGGCCACCTGACGGGGAGTCTTCTCCAAGCCCTTATCTCAGTGGGGATCAGAGGCCGCATCATCACCAGGATCTGTACCCCTACCCCGCCCTCCCCTGGGAGGAAGCCCGGGGCTGGAGCCGCCCAGCAAGGTGTGGGCGAGATCTCCATGCTTGGGGTAGTCAGCAGGCCCCGGTCAAGTCCCAGGTGCTCTGTGGCCTTGGGCAAGGCACTCGCCCTTCCTGAGCCTCAGGGTCCCGTCAGGAGGCTGTCCTTGGACCCGCATGGGAGGCCGCAGTGAGGGCGTGTGGGCAGCGGGCATACCACAGAGCCCCGGCCCACAGTGCGATTGTCTTTCTGCCCCTTGTGACTGAAAGGTGTGGCCTTCACAAGGCAGCCTCTCTCTCTAGGCCTCAGTTTCCCCTCTGGGCTTTGGAGGCACAGGTGCCTCACTCGGGGGGCTGCTGTGGAGATTCCCTGGCTACTTGGTGGAAGTGGTTCAGGCAAAGGAGGCGGCGGAGTATGGGCACAGGGACGGTAAAGAGCCTCAGCTTCAAGTCAACTGCCTGGGTTCAGAGCCCAGCCCCGGGCCTCAGTTTCCCCACCTATAAAATGGAGATAACACTGCCATACGTGGCACCGTATTGCACGAACGTCCAGCTTTAGCTAAATGTGGGCCGTCATCCTATCACATGGCCTGGCCATGGCTCCCCATGCCCATCGGCCACCCCCGACCTTCCTTCCTCAGGTCGTTCTATCCTCCCGCTTCCCATCCACAGTCCTGAGGGTACGGGGGCAGCTCAAGCCCTGGGCACCGGCGTCTTGGCTGAGGCCTCCAGCACCTTGGGCCCCAGCCCTGAAAGGCAGGCCCAGTCCCTGGGGCTCCCAACCAGGCCAGGCCAGCTCAGAGCACGCAGGTGACCTGCGGGGGAGAGAGGCCCGGGAGGGACAGGACAGCGGGAACAGAACGCCAGGGACAGAGAGGCACGATGGTGCAGGAGACAGTGGGTCCACCCAAATCAGGCGGCAGTTTCCCAGGGTGGCGGAGGCAACAGTGTTGCTCTTAGAAGAAGGTAACAGTGACTCAACCAGGACTTTAGGGCCATTACCAACTTGGCTACAGTGTTTGGAGTCGAATCTGGGCGACATCGCTTGGAGTAAAACGAGGGGCTTTAGACTGGGGATCCCATGTTGACATTTGGGGTCTGGAGCGGGGACACTGGTGGATAAAACAGGATGGCTGTACCAGGCATGGTGGCAGGGAGTCCAGATGGAGGGGATGTCGGTCGGGGTTGAGGGCAGCAGCGTTGAGTACAAAATGCCCCAGAGCTGACGGAGGTGGGGGGACGCCGCGCCTGACTTTCCTGACCCTCCCAGATACTGTGTGTGACAAATCACAGGTCTGTGGGATCTCCGTGTCACCCAAGCGTGTAGGTCCATTTTTTCCAAAAGTGACTGCTTACTTCATGTCTGTCACATTTTGGTTTTTAATTGCTGCTGTTGTTGTTTTTGTTTGGAGTTGAGGTCTCACTCTGCCGCCCAGGCGGGAGTGCAGTGGCACGATCATGGCTCAGTGCAGCCTCGGCCACCTGGGCTCAAGTGATCCTCCTGTTTCAGCCTCTCCAGTAGCTGGGACTACAGGTGCACACCACCAGGCCTGGCTAATTTTTTAACATTTTTTGTAGAGATGGGATCTTGCCATGTTGCCCAGGCTGATCTCAAACTTCTGGGCTCAGTCTTCCTGCCTTGGCCTCCCAAAGTGCTGGGGTTATAGGCATAAGCCACCATGCTTGGCCTCAGTGTCACATATTGGTGATTCTTGCAATATTTTGAACTTTGTCACTATTATTGTATCTTTTGTGGTGGTCTGTGGTCAGTGAGTATCTGTTATAACTCCCTGAAGGCTCAGATGGTCATTGTTATATTTTAGCAATAAGTTTTGTTTTTTTTTTTGAGTTGGAGTCTCACTCTGTCACCCAGACTGGAGTGCAATGGCTGCTCCCGGCCACCACAGCCATGAACTGCTGTGCTCCGGCTATCCTTCCACCTCAGCCTTCCAAGTAGCTGGAACTACAGGCGCGCGCTACCACGCCGGCTAATTTTTTGATTTTTACTGTAGAGATGAGGTCTCACCAAGTTGCCCAGGGGAGTCTTGAACCCGCGGGCTCAAGCAATCCATTCACTTCAGCCTCCCAAAGCGCAGGATTACAGGCTGAGCCACCGAGCCCGGCCAGCAATAAGTTTTTAATATTAAGATATGTACATTCTTTTTTAAGACATAATACTGTTTCACACTCAGTAGACCACAGTAAAGTGGTCTGTATAACTTCTCTATGCATTGGGAAACCAAAGCATTTGTGTGAGTTGCTTTATTGTGATACTTTATTGCAGTCATCAGGAACCCATCCTGTGATATCTCCAAGTATGCCTGTAGTTAGAAAATGGGGAGGGAGGGGAGTAGACCGGGCACAGTGGCTCAAGCCTACAATCCCAGCACTTTGGGAAACCGAGGCAAGAGGATGGCCTGAGCCCAGGGGTTCGAGACCAGCCTAGGCAATTTTGTGAGACGTCATCTCTATAATAAATCAAAAAATTAGCTCAGCATGGTGGCACACACTTGTAGTTCCAGCTGCTTGGAAGGCTGAGGCGGAAGGATTGCCCAGCAGGTCAAGGCTGCGGTGGCTGTGAGTGTGTCACTGCACTCCAGCCTGGGTGACAGAGTTTTTCCAACTCAAAAAAAAAAAAAATGAGGTGTGGGCCAGGCATGGTGGTGCACACCCGTAATCCCAGCACTTTGGGAGGCCAAGGCAGGAGAATCACTTAAACCCCAGAGTTCGAGACCAGCCTGGGCAACATAGTGGGACCTTATCACTATAAAAAATTAAAAAATTAGCTGGGAACGATGATTCACACCTGTAATCCCAGCACTTTGGGAGGCAGAGGCAGAGGATTGCCTGAGCCCAGGGGTTCAAGATCAGCCTGGGCAACAGAGCGAGACCTCGACACTATAATAAATCAAAAAATTAGCTGACCGTGGTGGCACACACCTGTAGTCCCAGCTACTCAGGAGGCTGAGGCAGGAGGATGGCCTGAGCCCAGGAGGTCAAGGCTACTGTTGCTGTGATTGTGCCACTATACTCCCTCCTGGGTGGCAGAGTGAGACTCCAACTAAAAAAAAAAAGAAAAGTGAGATAGACAATGCAGTGAGGTACGAGGAAGAGGCCTGGTGTTGGAGGCCCCAGATACCACAAATTTCGGGGTCTGCAGGGTTTTCTGTTCTTGGAGGTGTCTATCGTGGTCCTCATAGGGCGGGGAGTGTGAAAAGGGGCCCGCAGCCAGGGCTAGAGTCACTGCCCGGCTCTCAGGTCCCACCGCAGGTGGGCTCAGGTAACTCACACCCGTCTCCCCCCAGCATGGCACCCTGGGCAGTGGCCGCTCCTCGGACAAAGGCCCCTCGTGGTCCAGCCGTTCCCTGGGCGCCCGCTGCCGGAACTCCATTGCCTCCTGCCCCGAGGAGCAGCCGCACGTGGGCAACTACCGCCTGCTGAGGACCATCGGAAAAGGCAACTTCGCCAAGGTCAAGCTGGCCCGACACATCCTCACCGGTCGGGAGGTGAGTCGGGGTGGGCAGGGCCCTGGGGCCCAGGGCTCGCGGGGAGGTCGGGGCTGGCCCGGAGTCGCTTTGTGACCTCAGGTGAGTCCCCTGCCCTCTCTGGGGATGGTCACAATATCTTAGCTTTTCCCAGAACAACCCCAGAGTGGAGAGAGGGAAACAAATGCAGGCATCCCTGTGTGTCTAAGGATGCACGTGGCTTTTGTGCATAAACCTGGGCTATGCCGTTCCCTATTTTAGGGTGGACTTTAGGACGGGTGCAGTGTAATCCCAGCACTTTGGGAGGCCGAGGTGGGAGGATCACTGGAGGCCAGGAGTTTGAGACCAGCCTGAGCAACATGACAAGACCCCCTCTCTACAAAAAAAAAAAAAGAAGATGAAAAGAATTTTGCCATCCGGGCTGGTGCACTCCTGTAGTCTCAGCTACTCTGAAGTCTGAGAGGGAAGGATCACCTGAGCCCAGGAGGTCAAGGCTGCAGTGAGGTGTGATTGTGCCACTGCACCCTAGCCTGGGTGACAGAGTGAGACCCTGACTCCAAAAAAAGGGCAAACTTTGGTTCCTTGACATCTTCCTTGATCTTGAGAACTCACAGGTTTAATTGTGTTGCATTCTCAGTTCTCAGTTCCACACAGCCTCACTGTCTACAGCTCTCCTTCCACAGTGGGCAGCAAGGAGCTTGGCAACATTGTTGCAAAAAGGGCCCACTCAGACCTTGCACTCTAGAGAGACCTCCCGCACACTTACAGTAAAGAAGGTGGAGCTTCCATGATTTCCTCTGTACCTCCTTTGACTTTTTTTTTTTTTTTTTTTTGAGTCTCACTCTGTTTCCCTGACTGGAGTGCAGTGGCACGCTCACGGCCACCACAGCTTTGACCTGCTGGGTTCAGGGGATCTTTCTGTCTCAGCCTTCCAAGTAGCTGAGGTCCTTCTGCTTCAGCTTTCCGAGTAGCTGGACTACAGGTGCATGCCACCGTGCCTGACAATTTTTTGACTTACTGTAGAGATGAGGTCTCGCCAAGTTGTCCAGGCTGATCTCGAACCCCTGGGTTCAGACAATCCTCCCACCTCAGCCTCCCAAAGTGCTGGGAGAGGCATGAGCCACCATGCTGCCTCCTTCAACTCTAGAGAATTGTCTGGAGCAACTTTTTGCCCCCACCCTCATACTGTCGCCACTATACTCTCAAAAGACACCAGGCCCTGATGGTTTTATGGACAGTTCTACCGAACATTCACATGTTATGCCAGTTCTCCCAGAGACGAAAGAGGTTCCCCCGAAAGAAAATCGCCCAACCGATTTTCACCTACCAGTTTGGCCTTAGGAGCAAAACCAAATGAGAAACAAAATTGCAGGCCCGTCTGACTCATGAACACAGATTCAGAAATCTCAAAAAAATATCAACAAACAGAATCTGGCAAACAGACTCAAGAGAGCTGCATGGTGACAAGGCTGGGTTTGTATCAGGAAGGCAAAGTTCTTCTCCATGTGACAATGTATTCATGTACTCTGCCACAGTCACAGATTACAGGAGAGGGACCATATGATCGTCTCGATACTGGCATGAAACGCATTTGACAAGATTTTTAAAAACCCGTTGGTGAGACGAGGAAAGATAAGGGACCCTCTCCTCCCCAGAGAACACATTGTTTCCCATTTGTGGTTTCTGAGAGGACCGGCTCCAAAGGGAACAAGGCCTCCAGAGGCGGAGTTTTGTTTTGTTTTGTTTTGTTTTGTTTTGTTTTGAGTTGGGGGGGGTCTCACTCTGTCACCCAGGCTGGAGTGCAGTGGCACGATCCCAGCCTTACCACGGCCTCGACCTCCTAAGCTCAGGCGATCCTCCCACCTCAGCCTCTTGAGTAGCTGGGTCTACAGGCATGTACCACTACAGCCGGATAATTTTTTTTTTAAAGACAAGCTCTCGCTATGTTGCCCAGGATGGTCTTAAACTCCTGGGCTCAAGCAGTTCTCCCACCTTGGCCCCCAAAAGTGCTAGGATGACAGGTGTGAGCCACTGTACCTGACTTGGAAGAGTTCTTTAATTCAGTAGACCTGGGGGCTCTTAGGGGATAGCCCCCAAACCCTTAAAACTATAGATCCAGAGCTGAATTAAGGCATTTATTTATTTATCTATTTGTTTTTGGTTGAAGTCTCACTCTGTTGCCCAGGCTGGAGTGCCGTGGCATGATCATGGCCCCCGCAGCCTCGACCTGCTGAACTCAGGCGATCCTTCCACCTCTGTCTTCCAAGCAGCTGGAACCACAGGCATACACCCGGCTAGTTTTTTATTTATTGTAGAGATGAAGTCTTGCTAAGTTGCCCAGGCTGGTCTCGAATCCCTGGGCTCAGACAATCCTCTTGCCTCCTCTTCCCAAGGTACTGGGATTACAGATGTGACCCACCGTGCCCAGTACTGAATTCAGGCTTTTAAAGGCCACTCCTAATGAAAAAAACTTATGGTGCTCTACTTCAATGCATAAATTTTAAAAATTTTAATTTAATTTTTTTTTTTTTTTTTTTTAGTTGAGCTCTTACTCTGTCACCCAGAACACAGTGAGAGTGCAGTGGCATGATCACAGCTCACCGCAGCCTTGACCTCTGGGCTCAAGTAATTCTTCCACCTCGGTCTCCCAAGTAACTAGGAATATAGACACACGCCACCAAGCCCAGCTAGTTTTTTCACTTTTTTGTGCAGACTAGGCTCACTATGTTGCCCATGCTGGTCTTGAACTCCTAGGTTCAAGCAATTCCCCCTCCTCGGCCTCCCAAAGTGCTGGGATTACAGGCATGGCTACTGCACCTGGCCCCAGTATGTAATGTAAAATAAACACTGCATTGCAAAATACAGTAAGTCCCCTGCATTCAATCAAGTTCTGGTCCAAGAGTTCTCTTGTAAGTCCAACAAAGTTAGCCTAGGTACCCAACTAACACAGTTGGCTATATAGTATTGTACTATAATAAGTTTACAATACTTTTCATACAAAAAACACATAAAAAACAAACAATAAGTAAAACCATTTTTTTCCTGTGCCACATCTTTGGAGATAAAAGATTTTTAATCTTACAGTACAGTATCTTGGAAAATATGCCAGACATGTGAACTAACTTATGTGACTGGGCATGCGAATGTGCGTTTGCATCTTTGAAAGTTCACAACTGGCCGGGCTCGGTGACTCAGCCTGTAATCCCATGCTTTGAGAGGCTGAGGTGAGTGAATTGCCTGAGCCCGTGGGTTCAAGACCCGCCTGGGCAA